>NC_091680.1:16003340-16303507 GCF_030179915.1 Drosophila takahashii
ATATCTAATATTTAATTATATTTTACAGGATTGCAGGAGAATGACTGGGTAATGCTTCTGTGGGGATTATTGCATTTAGTTGCCTCTCTGTGTTTATCTTACTCTGTGCTAATGGTAAGTGCAAGGAAATAAGGTATTTAAAAAAAATATCTCTTAAATGATTGTTCATTTAGCATAGAGCTCTCGTCGCTATTTTAATTTACTTAATAATCGAGACAGTCTACTTGATATACGCGATTATTTATGCCTCGGTATCCTCTGCCTTGAAGACGAATACATATTCAAATTATGGTTTGACGTACAGTATTGTGTTCTGGAGTTTTGTAGTACTAATTTGTGGTAAGATCTGCAATAACACGGGGGAACAATGATATTAATCGTAATACTCTTTTACACAGTGATAACCACATACTTCCTATATATTATAACATCATATTATTGTTTGCGAAGGCAACAGCGCAATGCTGCAAATACACAAGCTTAATACAAGAAAAACTAAAAAAAAAATTTTTATTTTGGAACTCCAATAATTGGTTTTCATTCTTTAAAAACTATGAGGAATCGCAGACAAAAGGAACTTATTCAAGAATAGAGAAAAAACATTTTAAAAATTAAGCGAACTCAAAAAAATTTGTTTTTTTCTGTCATTACGTAGATCAGTGAAATATAGGTATGGAGTAAAATAAAAAAAATTACAGAATGCGTACCAGAGAAAATTTTTGGTAAATCGTGAGTACAATCACAAATGGAATATTCGCTAGTAACTCTAAAATCCAATAATAGGTCAAAAAGATAATTATTGCTGCTTTTGGAAAGGGGATGTTCAGAGCTAACCGGTGGATTCATTTTTAACACATAAAAACATCCCGGAAAATGGATATTTAATTTCAATGTTTTTTTCCGGACCGTGGATATCAAAAAAGGATATTTCAGTATTTTATTTTCCCTTACAAACTCGGGAAATTGCAAAATATACGTAAACGCATTACTATCTATATTGATTTTATTGATTCTGGAAAAAATTAATATTTAATATAAAGTTTATGTTTTTCAAGTAGGCAGAGAGCAACATTTTAAAAATGATTCGTTCAGTCTTGCAAAAATGTTTGAAGTTAAATTTCTTTTAGTGTTTCTATTCATTTCTTTAGTCAATAGTTCAATTTCTTTAAATCCAATAGATAATTTAAGCATAATAATTAATTATACTCTAGGTAAATTCATAAAATATTGTATATTCCGATTTAGATTATAAATTTTTTGGGCACAGCTAGCGCTCATAAAGATTTTCCAGTTTGTGGAAATTGTAAAAAAATTAAAAATGTGCAAAACAATACTGGTTTTTCTTGCCATTTTAAGGATGAGAAAGCAGTTGAACATATGTTCGAAGAAACAGCAAATAAATACCCGGCATGTGTACCCAAAAATTTCCTTATAAATCGTGAGTTTTCAATAAACAATAACAGATTAAATATTTGTATGATTTTTTAATTTTAATTTATTTAATTAATAATAAAAGGACAAGTTCTTTATTATTGTTGCTTTTGGTCCCCGGAATTGGGGTGCTCTGCACTCATCGGTAGGAAACTCTATGATAGAAGCAGAGACTACTGCGATATTTGCATACCTGTTTGCGCCGGACTAAAATATGACGATATACCGGAAGGAACTAATAAGATTTTGGAATATAGTTATTTAATAGCACTGGCTTTCATTAATTTGTGGATATGATAATAAGAATTACTATGAGTAGCTCTAGCATCTTATTGAAATTTTCCTATAACTTAGTTTAATTTCAATGTGATGTTAGACCTACTTCTTAGTAATTCAGAAAATGTAAAAAATAGTTCCTTAGTTTTTTCAAGAAAAATAAATCTGACCCTAAAAACTCACCCAGAAAAGGGCTAGAAACCATCTTTTCGATTTCAATGATAATTTACCTGGCCATTTTCAACCAAACTTCCTCAAGAAAGAATCTAGTAGGCAGCGACAATAGCTTTAAATTAAACTATCTGTTCCGTTTCTCAAAAAATTATCAAATGAAATTTATTGTAGTAATTCTACTGTACATTACTTTGGGTGTCGATGGGACTATACCGAAGGCATTGAAGCCTTATAAGACGGGTAAATTTATAAAATATTTTATATCATAATTCTGAATATTACATTTTGGTACAAAGCAAATGCGGTAGTCAATTTTCCCATGTGCGCGAACTGCTCATTTATACGGAACATTCGAACCAATGTTGGTTACTCTTGCCATTTCGAGGACGATCTTGCAGTTGAAGAGAATTATAAGAAAATAAAAAATGAGCATCCGAAATGCCTGCCAAATGAGTTCATTGTGACTCGTGAGTCTGCATACGATCAAAAATATAATATTGGTTTGCAGTTCCAATCGTCATTCAACTGTAGGCGATATAAGAAAGTATTGCTGCTTTTGGTCGCCAATGCTGGGATGTTCGGCTCTTATCGGAAGGCAGTTATACGAAAAAAGGCATAACTTCTGCAAAACCTGCGGGAAGTTTTGCTCCGAAACGAAGCGCCATTTAAATTCGGAAACAGACGGAAATAAAAGGGTTTCGACGTATGGATTCCTAAATGCACTGGCCTTGTTTGTACTCTGGATACGTTTATGAACCCAATGGAATGGTATTAATTGTCTTGGAATATCCATTAACTTGATCATTGTAATGCTATGTAATACTAACAACTAAACTTGCGTACTTTTTCTTAGGAAAATAAAATTTGAAAACCACCTTTGGGACCTAGGTACACAAAGTTATATCTCTCAAAATTTATGAAATCTATTTTCGAAATTTCAGTAAGAATGCTTATGCTGCTTTTATTTTCAGTTGCGGTAAAGGGAAGTAATCCTGGAAATAAAAGTAACCATTTTATCCTTTTTAATCATCTCTATATTATGATATTCCAAAGTTATTATTTCAGGTTGTGAAACCTGTTTGATTTTGGCAAATAACCACGGAAATAGAACAGGCTATCAATGCCATTATGAAGATGATTCAGCAGTTGCTGGCAAATTCGGATCAACTGAAAATGAGTACCCGAAATGTATTCCGAATGAATATGAGCTAATTCGTAAGTCTCCAGTGGGAAATACATCCTAGGTATTTATTGTAATCCCCAATTTTAGGAGATATAAATGAATACTGCTGCTTCTGGTCACCGGAATTAGGTTGTTCAGTACTTCTTGGAATAAAGTCCAATTATGAATATAACACAGCCTGCAATAAGTGTCTGGAACTTTGCAATTCGCCACAGGAAGATGATGATGATGTGGATGCCAATAACGCTATAGATATAAATTCAAAACATATCGCAGCCTTAGTTCTTGCCCTACTTCTTCTGCTTTAATGAAGACTTTTAAGGTCATACTGAAATTGAAATATCATATTTTCAAGTTCAAAATGACCTTCGAAATATTCATTCCTGCATTTTTCAATAAATAAATACAAGTTACCCAAGCTTAAATTGACTCATGTAGCTGTCAAAATAATACAACCACATTCTCTGAAAATTGGCTTATGTACTACGATTTTTAATGCTGCTTTTAGTTTTCTTCTTACTCCACATGGTAACTTTGCAGGCTCTTAAGCATCCACTTTTTAAAAATGGAAGTAAGTACATACCATTTAAGAATTTATAGATTATTTGTTGTATTTTTTCTTTGAATATGTTAGCACCTGATGACACATTCGGTTGTGGAGACTGCTCGGGAATAAATTACAATGCTGGCGATGGATACCGTTGTCATCAAGATGATCAGGAATCCGTTATAAGGGACAAATGTCTAAACGAAAGTGTGTACCCGGAATGCGTACCATGTTATTTCGATATAAAATGTAAGAGTGGTTATTATTATACCATACCATTCAGTGAATAACTTTTAACACTAAAATAACAGATCCCATTAAGGAATACTGCTGCTTCTGGTCGCCGAAAGTGGGATGTGGAATTCTAGTTAATGAAAAGTATTTCAATGACAAGAAAATATGCAATAAGTGCGAATCTTATTGCCATAGGAAGAAAGAAAGTGGAGCATGGCAAGAGAAAGTTGAACATAAATTCGTAATAGCAATTTCGCTGATTTTCGTCGCTTGCATACAATTTGAAAAGTATGCTTTCAATTCCATTATAAGGCTAGAATTATTTCACAGTCACCACCACAGACCATAAACTAGAAATACACATTCTAAGCAAAATGTTTGACTTTTGACTTTTCAACTTAAGCCACTCGACGGACTCGAGCTAATCAAAAATTAATAGTTAAAGCAACTGTTTTGACATCATTATTATGGTTATCATTATGAACTCAGCCCGGAGTGGGGTAAATTTAATTAAAACAACAAACGCGAAAGAAAGCAGCCGTCGGTGGAAATTGGAAGTGGAAATGAGGGGATAGCCTGATGTTATCGTGACAAGCCCAAATTAAGTAGCGCACGGAGTTACATCAGCCAGCCAGGGGATAAAATGGGTGGCGAGTGCTGAATGGCGAATGGTGAATCGGGGTTGGGCAATTCAATTTAAAGACCAAACCAAGGCAACCAGCGAATATGGCCCTGAGCTGGCCAAAAAGATGAATGGCAACCGAGCCCGAGGCTCATTTAATAGACCAACACCCTAGTCAAAAATTAAAACACAGTCGACAATCGGTAAGTGACACCATCAACTTTAAGTTTAAATAGGGAAAATAGGTAATGCCAAAATATAGGCAATGATTTTATAAGATATTTATTTTGTAAGAATTCAAAAAACCTTGTTTAAAAATGATTAGAATGAATACCTATTTAATCAATCACTTTATCGAATTAATCCATTAATTAAAACATTTTAGTTACAACAATTAATGTAATTTCCTTTAAAAGCCAAAATATTTATCCTGCGGCATTTCTTGTGTAGAAAGCCCCACAGTATACACAGAATGCTTCCTTTGTGAAGACTAATTTGATTTTGAAGATGCTTTTCCCATTCAAGGATTAACTGGAATTTTCACACTCACCCGTGGTTCCATTTTCCTGCTCGCTCAAATCGGCCAAAGATGCCGAAAGGGCCTCCGTCATCCTAGCCGCCGATGACGTCATCGTCTTGGGTTGGATTGTTGCATTTCCGCCGGCTTTAACAATCAGATTCGTTGCATTTGTGCCGTTTTCCGTTTTCGCAGACTCCGCATTGTGATTTACCATGGCGAAAATCGGTTGGCGGTTGCACGGGATTCGGGTGGGTGGCACTCCTTACAGCCGCCAGCTGCGCGTCCTGATTGCCCCACCACGTCCCAAAGTCCCACTGATTTCTGCTCCTGGGGATCCAACACTTGTTGCCGACTTGCTTCCTTCCTTGCGGAAATGGAGAAAATTAACTGAAGCGAAACGGAACGGAAAACGAGAGTAATGGTTTAGTTCGAGAGCTTTCCTTCCGATTAATAATTACATTTTATGAATGTAATGTTTAATAAGACTTTTACTAAAAGAGGTAATGAAATTAAAATATTTATTATTTATAATATTTTTTTTTAATGTACCTAATTATGATAGCAATAATGAGTAAAAATTAATTTTGGAAAAATATTCAAAGTTTTAAACATATGTTTTACGACCATTAAATTTTTTTTTAAGATTCAAAGACCCTTTTAAACCTAAACCCAAAAGGAAATTAAGATACAAGCAGTAGCTACAAGTGACAGCTTGGAACTTATTGTTCATTTTGTTTGATGTTGTTCAATGTTGTTTTCCAGACCCAGCATTTTCCAAACGTATTTCCATGTCGCTTTTCTTGGCAGTTGTTTGTTCAAAGAAAATGAATGTGGATCTGTATGTAAATATGTTTTGCTCTTGCGAGCTTCGCTTGAAAGTGTCTATGCAGCAATTAGAAAAGTTCTCAACCAACACTTGAGAACGCAACAAAAGTAACTTTTTCTTAGCACGGAGAAGATAATATTACACTTTAAAGAAAATAATATAAATAAAAAAAAGAAATTTTAAAAAAATATATATGAAAAATACTAATTAAATGATTGATTTAATATAGAAAAATTAAAAAAATGTAAACAAATGGTTAGCCAGGGAAACTTTTGGCATTGTATTGGCACTAATATTTTTTGGGTAAATATATTTTCGAATCCTGTGAGCACTGTGCCATAAATGTCAGTATGTCAAGCCGACTCGGTTGAAGCTCTCGCATATCCTTAAGGCATGCGACATGCGACACTGTCCTCCCTTCACGCCCCCTTTTCCCATTGAGTAAAAGTTCCATCTGCCTTTGTCAAGCTACCAAAGTAACTACACTTTGGAGCCACCGTTGTTCATTCAAGTTGGCAAAAGTTTCTGCTACTCAGAATTGCTCAACGTTTTTGCTTCTGCGTTTACGGTTGCATCTTTTGGCCAAGTTAAATTGTATCACTTTAATTTGAACTGGAGCGAACATAAATAAACTTCGGATTCAAAGAATCGACTACTGAAGTTAATGAAAATAAATTGAAGAAATTGAATATCCTTACTGGACTTACGCTTCAAAGAATATCTGTAATACCGTGTAATATCTGTTTTCTTTCAGAAGAAATCGCTTACAAATATAAAAGTGCAAGCACAGAATAATTGTAAACAAAAGTTGGATATTATTTATTATTATTGCGCTTTTAATCGTGTTTATGGAAACTAATGATTTATTTTCCAGCTGAAAGGAGATATAGTTTTAAAGAAAATAAAATTGTTGTTATAGTTTTCATCAAAAAAATAATATGAGAGTAAATAATAATTGTAATCCAATATGTATTTAAAAAATATATTTCAATTTTTTGTAATATTTTCCAAAGAGACTTATTTTTAAATTCCTTAGAAATTCCTATTTAATTTGGCCTTGCTCAAAGACCTTAGATGGAACATATAATAGCGACACTGATAAGCCTCAAGTCCAACTAAAATTCATTGTCATTTTCACCTCTCAGTCTCGTTTTTATTGTGGACACTTGTGGAATTTCGCATTTGTAAAGGCGACCACGCGTTTGACCCCTGCCCAGAACAAAAAGCAAACACAAAGTGGCGGGGGCACTCGCTGAAACTACTCATAAATAAATATACGGAGATCCATTGTTGTTCAGCCGCATTCTGCTGGGTTTCGGATTGGATGGGTTCAGTTCTTTTTGAATTGTTTTGTTTGGCTTTGCTCGCCGGTTCGTGTGTTCGCTTTTTGTTTTCCTCTTTTTTATAAAGGGGGGTTTGTTTACGCTCTGCCATCGCCGAGAGGGGTGCTTCAGTTTAACTGAGCTGCAGCGGTGAAAAAATAAAGCGAAATGGAAATAAATAAACAAAACGTTTTGCAGGCTGCTTAAATTCATATAAAGATTAGGTTCAAGTTTGTTTATGATTTTCGCAAATATTCAATTGCAGGTTTTTCACCTCGATACTTTAGAGGTTTGAAAGATTCGCTTATTGATTAGCCAACTTATTTCAGTGGTATTAACAAACCAAAACAAAAACAATTAAAATTCAATTAAAATTTAAACATGTTTTTTTAAAAATAAGAAAAAAAAATAGAAAAAGTGTTTAAAAGTTTGAATGATTTTGCATAATTTTTGTGAATTGTTACGTATTTTAATTTAAATTTTTTAAATATTCTTTCATTACTTTGTAAACAAACGTTTCTTTAATCCCTCTCCCGCAAGTCTTTAGCACGCTGCATGTAATTTGCCTCAGTAAACATTTTATAAATTATCTGCAGTTTAGCCAAATGCCATAAATATGGCTGTGTAATGTGCATTTCCTTGAAAATCTGCATTGCCATATTTTTATAGCTAGCCGGCGAACGTGGCGGATGAGCAATATCATTCGCACTTGCTAATACTTTGCTTTCGTTCTCTGGAGAATGCACTGAAAGCGAGGGCGTAGCTTTCTCGTCGACCAATTATCATAATTTTTGCACTTAACCCATTATCATAATTATCATCTTTTGAATTTGTGTAGCAACAGAAATGGGAGGAACGGAAACTCATAAATTTTTCCCCCTACTTTTGTTTTTATTTGTGCTTTTCGATTGGCACGTTTATTGCAGTTTTAAAGGAGAACAAATGTCTCGCGGTTTTTTCCGATGTTTAGAAAAATATAAAATGTGTGTTAATATTTCAAATTTGGCAAATGTGACGTCGTCTGTTTGCCAACCGCGGGCATTTATAACCCAACAAAAATTCCCCATTTTACCATAAAAGCCTGAAGCTATATTATTTTTTTCTTTCCTTAATAAACATTTATTTACAATATTATTCGCCCAAAAGAACCTTGTGTTCTGTGAACGATGAGCTTCCAAGTGTTCTGTGTTTGTTGTTTGAAATTGATTAAAGTAGCCCCCAGCCATCCATCCAGAAAAACGACGACTGTTCCCCAAACAATTGCACACAGAGAAATTTGATCGAATATTATTTTAAGTATTATTTTCATAAGTTAGAAATATCAAAGTATTTAACAAAAAGCTTTCATAATTTCAAATGTACTGCTGCCAATTTTGTAATTAAATTATTTTTAAATGTGAAATTTTATTTTCCATTTTTTCTTTAGGTGTACACTTGATTGAATAAGCGTGAGTGCAAATGTTAGTGTGTCAGTCGGTTTCTCAGTGTGTGTTTATACGTATGTGTATCTGTTTTTTGTATCTTTGACTTTGATCGCGCATGATTAATGATTACGCCTGTGTTTATTGCCATCGCCACTTCAAGGGATTCGGCGAGTTGGGGGTGATAAAAGTTTTCTTTCCGCCGCTTTCGGGGATTTTGATGCCCAGCGTGTCTCTCATATTTCAACTTGAGCACCTCCATTTGAGAAGGGGGGAAGTATTGTATTCGTGCGTTTGTCATCATTTATATATAATTGGACAAACTTGGCGTACAATATATATCACATTGAAGATGAAGGCATTAAAGATTAATGTATACAAAATATACGTTGGTTCGTGGCGTAGGGTTATAAATATGATTAACTTCATCGGGAGTATTCGAAGAATATGTTTAACCGTCTTATTTCATATCGTTTATTGTTTTCAAATCTCCCGATTTAATTTTGTTTTGATGTAGAACAAAATCCAATTAATTCCCAACACCATAAAAGTCTTTCACACTTGCTGTTTTATGTTCTTATCATCCCCGGGTCATTCCCAATTTTACTCTTGGTAAAATATTTGTTGGAATGGTCATAAAGATGAACATCTGTTTATGAGTAAAACAAAGTACTAAAAAAATGTGTGTTTTAGGGGTTCCAAACTTGGAATACCCCTTCAGATTATTAAGATTTATGACAACTAAAAGAAACTAAAATTCATTTTAATATGGTACATTCATTTCTAAATAATATTTTCTTTCAAGATTTTATCTAATAATTTCCCGGCATTTCCACGAAACTAATTTGGAGTTGTAAACTTCCAAAAGAGTATTAAAGGATTAGTAAGCTAAAAGCTCTACTAAATTTTATGGTAGGTTTGGCCTTGGTTTTATGTCAGTGGCCCGAAAACTGTTGCCCGAATAACAAGCTGAAAATTAAATTAACGTTTAAGAGAGGCCACGCGAAGGAAACAAAAGTGTGAATCAAAACTTGGGGCTCAGGGGAAACTTTCCTAATTGAATACCGAAAAGTAAAGGGGTTTTGGTTTCAATGCAATTAGATGGAGTGCAGGTCCTTGCATTCTTCATCTGCAATCAAGTTCCAAGTGCCCGGCCACAACGGCATCGAGTATACGCCACGTTGGACCGCAGCAGGGCAGAACTTTTCAATAGAAGGCTAATTTTTGTTTTCTAAGCTCAAATTGCTGGCCAAAAAAATAAATATAAATAAAATAAATGTGAAGCTGCCATTATATATGGATGTAAATTTTCTTTTTGCTCTTGGCCCATGAATGCTGATTCATTAGCCGAACCTGCTTGTCCACAGACAGAGGGCCATTTAAATGCGAATTAGGCTAACCGCCCTTCGGTTGCGTGTGTGTGTGTGCCTGTGTTTTTGGAATCGGTGTATATATAAGGGGTGTGGTGTGTAGGGGGTGTGGCTGTTGTGGTTTGGGCGGTTCTTGTGGATTCAAGACCCTAGTTCTGCGGTCTCGCCCTGGCACGTCCCATCTTTCCCTGAACTGCAATTGGTGGGTGGATGCGTGACTCTTCCCGCTTTGCTGGATGGTGTTTAATTTGATTTGGCAGAGAATGCATAAACTACTTATAGGGAAAACATCAATTAGGGTCTGGCATGTAGTTGTGCTAATTAAGAGGCGGGACGAGAGGATGCCAATTAAAACATACAGTGAAATTGGCAAAAGCATTCGTCGAAGCAAATTTAAGAAGAAAATCTTATGGCTTTGCTAATAAAAATATGGTGGATTTTATAATCTCTAATATCCCACATATCCAAAAAAATATTCGTATACACTACTATTTTTACTGCTGTGAAACAAGTACATTTTCCATTTTTATTGACTGCAATTTTGCCCTACATTAATTATTTTAGAGACGTATTCAAGTGTCTGGAGTCCCATTCTCATTAAACTCAAGTACCGAATGGCTGGCATATCCAAAACCAATTTGAACCGGCTATACCAGTTTTTACCGTTTTCGGGAGCGGATTTTCTAAACCTACCCGGCATTTCAAATATATGAGCAAAAAGACCTTGATAGGACAATTTAATTAAATGTCTCTCCAGCAGCCCCTTAACCATTGGCAGCTGCATTCCATTCCGTTTGCTGGGATGATCGTATTAGTATATGCTTTAATTGCTCATTTATGGATCCAAAAGAAATGTTTGAAACATGTGCTAAGCGATTTTATTAGCTACCGCCGGCCATTAAAGTCGCCGACATCAAAAGTCTAAAAATAATTTTGGCCAAAAAGGCAACAAAAAAATTAAAATGAAAATAAAAACCAAGAAAAAATAAAGGCAAGCGGCTGCCAAAGCAAAACAACAGGTAATTAAAAATACAAATAAACAATGGCAAACATTGTGAATTTGCGAATTGCAGAAAATCGCTTTCCATTCGCCTTTTGGATTCTTATTTTTGCTGAAATACTTTTGTGTCAAAATGAAAAATTTGTGCAATGTGCAAGACAAACTTGATTTGCCATAAAATTAAATTTCGCGCCCATTTGGTGAGGACCAGTGGAGCGGCCCAGCCCAAAGATTTGTGCAAATGCTCAAGTTGGACGGATAAAATCAATTTTTGGCTTCTGGCATCGCGAGGCTGCGGCCTCTGCATTATGGCCAAAAAGCCTGGGCAAATAAATCAATTTGCAATCTGTTGAAAAAATGCTGAAAAACGGGGCACGATCATTTGACATTCTCGAGTCGGACAAGTGTGAAAGGAAATGCCTACAAATCTATGTGTAAGAACTTTCGACAAATTTGCTGCGCTCGGAAATTGATTGCAATAATTTAAATGTGTATAGGCAATATTTCAACCAAGTTCAAGCTGCAAATTATTTACGTCAACGAGTTGCACCCGACGTAAGCAAACTGTTCCCTAACTGCAAATAGCTAAAAGGAAAAAAGCTTTAAAAAAATCATACGCAATAAAAATTAAAAAAACGTCACCAGTCTACATGAAAAGGGAAACAGATTATTTATTTTAAATTTAAATACTCAAAACAAATGTGTTGCCGATTTCAAAAGTTTCAATTTATAAATAAGTAGGTATTTCTTATTTTTCCCAATTATCATTAAACCTTTATATGTATTTTTCTATCTAAGCCAACAAGACAAAGGCCGCAAATGATATACGGCACCAATTAAATTTAGAGAAAGAACAATATAAATTTAATTTATGTTGCTTGGCTTTTCGTTATTGGAAAATGGTTTAAAATGAAACCATTTAAACCATCGAAAGCAATTTAGTTTGACAAATTAATGTCTCATACTTTCAGTATTTATCTCTATTAAATGTGAACGATCTACCGCGTTTTGTAATTTATCAATTACAACAGCTTACGATCGTTTCCTATCACAATTTAAAAACACTTTCTCACATTAGTCTTGTAGCGAGATATTGTTTCTTATAATTACACTTAATTAAAACGAAACAGGTTTTATTCTTCATTATTTTTATAGTCTGTTTACAAAGAAATTCCCTTGAGAATGTTTTAATAAATCCCCTTTATTTTCGTTACAGTTTTTAATTTTGTTTGTGTTTCTTTCAGTTTGTTTTACTCTGGTTCCCCATCATTACACATGTTCATTATACATTTTTTTCAAAAGCGGCCCTCTTCACACTGAGAAAAAATAATGTGGTAAATGGTTTTATAAAAAAGTCTATTATTAAGAACTGATAAAAAATAAGATATATATATTTTTTTAAAATTACTGATCGATGTATCTACTCTTAAAATGCAATATAAAATATAAGGGAATATATAATGATACTTTTCGTAGCTACTTTCTCTGAGTGTAGGGTTTGGAATTTGGCTGATATAGCTTTTGTTGTTGTTGTTTGATTAGGCGTCTAGGTTGACACATAGGGGGCACACAAACACAGACTGGCGGACATATAGACAGATCGGCCGACCCACAGAAAGTCCCTCATAGATAGACACCCATACTCGCACCGAAAACACGAGAGACGGACAGAGACACATGTGTTGAAAATTTAACACAAATGTGCAAATTTAATTAAATTCAAACGAGAAATAAATATAAATAAGCTTCGTTCACATATGTATGTATGTACGGGTAATACTATATAGTGGCGGAGATCTTGTGAAAATAAGAAGCTGTGTGACCTAAGGAAAAAACAACAAACACAGTTGCTGCTGCAATTGTGTACGTAAATAAAAACGCAATTTTCACAAATTTTTTTAAACTTGACAAAGTTAAGTCACAGGGGAAATGTGCAAAAAAAACAAACAAAACACTAGGCAACATAAACTAGCAGAATTCAAATATTAAATTTTTTTGAAAAATAAACTTTATAATAAACAATAAATATTAATTATTATTTTTCTGTTTTCTTATTAAATGGAATTTAAGAGTTTCTGTTTAATTTTTAATTTTCGGTTTTGTTGACTAGTGTATACCGACTAGAGGCCCGTGCAAAATGATGGTTCTGTAAATGCTGTAAATTAGCCAAAACCCCAAATAGATCATACATACTATAATAATTTATATTTATTCGCAAGAACGGAGATAAGGTCTTTGAAACGTAGAATGCAAAAAGGAACCGAGGCGATAAGAAATTTCCCAAAGAATCTTGCAGCGCCCCGGATAATGACTCATTTTGAATATATGTGCATATTAGGCAGCGGAATTACTCATTCCTAGTTAAACACACTTATGATAAGTCAGACATTTCATTGACTTTCAGGCATTTCTGTCAATCATTTTATAATTTGATGATACTCGATTAGGAAATATAAAATAGGTTTGGCAAAAGCAAATTTAAAATACAATTTGTCTCATTGGACTTAGTGCCGGCTTCAATAAAGTATTTTATCGGCGCTATCGCCATTTGATAATGGCCCTGCCCATGCCCAAAAACCCCGAAAATAAACCCGCCCTGGTCGCTTCTTCATTTCGTTATCGGGTGAGCAACATATGCCAAGTGGCTTTGATTTGGTTTTTATTTTTACTTATTTATATACAAAGCATGACACTTTTTTATAGAACGAATCTTAACTCTTCTTTGCCATAAAGATAAAATAAAAGCTGGAAAAAATGAGGAACGCTGAGTGGGGGCGTTAATTTATTAATGCGGAGCCGTGAGCCAAAACGAAATCTGCGGCAACACTTTTATAACTTGATTTATTTAAAGACAACAGCATTTGGCAAACGAATTGGATGAGTTGGTGTTGTTAAGTGTGTGGTTAGGATTTAAAAATAAATCGAAATTATGAAACATAAACAGAAGGACATTGGCAAAGGTCATTGTTGATACCAAGAAGCAAGATAAATGAATAAGTTTAATTAGAGTAATAAATTGTCTGGGAATATTCATTTTCTAATCTTGTTGTTGCTAGGAATTTTTAAGAAAGCAATATATCAAGCAAGGTATTTAATCTAAATCAGCCTATTTAAAAACAACAAATAAATTCCTACCTAAATCCTTTATTATTAAGAGATATGCAACTAAAAATACTAATAATGCCAAAGTCAACTTAAGGAAACCAAAAAAATAAACAGATATTTTCAAAATAATAGCACAACATAATACTATTATTATGTATTATATAAAATAGTCCACATAATTAAATCGTATTATTTTTTAATACTTTATTTTGATCAAAACCAACAAAATTGTATTTTTTTTAGGAATTTTTTTAAGCATTTTACAAGCGCCACCACATTTATTTGAACACCGCTGTTTGCGAGAATATATACACAAACGAACTCATATATGTTTTGTATCACTTCTTTCATCAGACATTCACACATAGGCGATCATCAACTCGTTCGGCCGTTGAAAAAATTGCAAATAAAAAGAAACCACTAAAAAAACACGAAAAAGCTACAATAAAGACCAGAACTGACGCAGATTTTCGCTGCCAGCTGCCAATTTGAAAGCAGCATTAATTTTTTATTTTAATTCGGGGACACTTGTTGTTGTTGCTGCTGCTGCCTTTATTTTTTTTAATTAATAAACAGCTAACCAAAATTCAAATGAAAATAAATATTTTATAAAAATCCAAAATCAGATGCGATTAGCACTATCAGCTACAAAAAAAGAAAGAGAGCGAGAGAGGGCCGTGAATATATAATATTTCGATCTGTCGCTAACCATTCAGATTCGTTTGCTCTCGGTCTCGCATAGCATTTTTGTATTTTTAGCTAATTTCAGTTGCTATTGAGCTTGGCAATTAGTTACACTTGATTATATGAAAGCAGATCGCGGGTAAACACTTTGCCGGTCCCGGTCCCCCAAGTTCGATGTTTATTTTGTCGAGTTGTATTCGTGCTCGTATTCCACTTTGTTGTTGAATTAGTTGTAGTTTTTGAAGTGGAAGGAAGGAAATCTTTAATAGTTTTTCATAACTTAACGATAAAATAAAAACACTTTAAATATGCAAATTTTAGGGTTTATAAATTCAGTCCCAATAAATTATTTGGCATGGTTTAATCACAATTTATAGTTCTAACTTGTTTTCATATTTAAATTAGTTTGGGTAAAACAAATTATGTTTAAAAAGTTTCCATTTGAGAGTGGAATTATTTTCTTTAGAATGGAAACTTTTTATAGCACTATCATTTGATTTATTTATTTTGTAGATTTTTTTCTTTATATTTTTTATTATTTTTTTAAGGGAAACTTTTGTACAATACCTAAATGCTGGGTGTTGGCTCCTTTGTTGCCGTTTATTTCCTAATCATTTGTATCAATAGATTTATTTATTTATATATTTGTGCATTTATTTGTGGAGACATTTCCCAATGGCACATTTTGTTTAAAAAATTCACATTAACACCGGCACTAACGCACACACAAACACGCGAACAGCCGCTTTTTCGGACGGCAAGGAAACGCGCGAAAATCGCGTCCGCCAGTAAACCGCTTGTGAACCGCTCTCAGAACGCCAACGAACCGCACCCGTGCACGTTCTAATCAGAACTAAGCAACCAAAAGTCCAACAGGCTGAACAAAAACCCCCATGTTGCCCCAACATGTTGCCGACCTTGCGAGAGAGAGAGTGCGAGAGAAACAAAAAAAGAGTAACTCGCGAGAGAAAAATGGATTTGGATTTCATGTTTTCATTTTGAAAATACAATAACAAATCGAATTCGAGGCGCCGGCACTCTTTAAATAATACCATTCGATCTTGATTAACCAACAGTGATGAAAATGGTAATATTTCTATATATGTATCAATTAAACTAGAAAGAAGGCTAAACTAGTTTCTCGAGCATTAAAATTTGTTTTAGTTATCAAATTGAATACCATTATTAAGTTATTAGACACAGTATACCTAATCGCAACAAGACTCATTGTGTTTAACGGGCTTCCATTTTTCAAGGCTATCGAAAATCCATAATTTACAGTACTCGCAACAGTGCATGTGCACTGAACTATGTCATAAGTTTTAATAATGCAGTATTTAATTCTATTACTAACAAAATATTTATAATTTTAATTTTTTATTATAACCAATGATATCAAATTTTATAATCTAAGAATAGAGAGTTTATTTTTTAGAGTTCAACATCAAGTGCAATGTTCTTAATCAATACAAAATATGGACTTCTCAATGAATCAATCATTATAAAATCTGACAAGCCATAAGCAAAAGAAAAAATGCCAATTTCAGGTTTTAATTCATTCTTTTTAATCTTTTCAAGTATGTTCTTGAAAGTGCAATAAAATTTGCAATTGTGGTGCTGTAATCAAGATAGTGTCTAATCTACAAAATACTTATGACGGTTAGCTAATAGAGTTATTCGTCTAACTGATTACGATTTAATTCGATTTTCGAATTTTCCCATAACTTATCATCCCATAACTTTAAAGCGAAATATATATATAAGAAAATAATTCAAAACACCTGCAGTAATTACATAAATACTTATACAAAACCTTGTTTTAATAATGATTATAATTTTCTAGCAACTTCACCTTTGAAATAAATCCAAGTGATTACCGTTTAAGACTTCCCATTTATTTGCAGGATCAAATGGTAGAACTTTGATTTGCACCTGGTGCAATTGACACCAACACCACTTCAACCTCAATTTCCTGAAATTAAATTACTTACTAGCAGCTCAGTTCGTTCCCTGTTAAATTCAGCTTAGCAGGATATTGTCAACACTCGTTTCCCAACCCCCAGGATCCTGTTGTCCGAGTGTGGGAAAATGTTTGAACTCTTTGTTGGCACACGAACACCTGCACAAAGTAAGTACTTTGGTTGCACTGTGTTTGCTGACTTGTGCAATTTCCGTCTGACAACACGGGGCGTATACGTAATGAACTTTGACAGGACCCAACAGATGTCTACAAAAGTTACCCATTATACGACCAGATCTGTGTAAAAAACGGGATGGTTTTTATTTCCCAATTTATTTAAAAACTAGTTAATTTAATCAATTTTTTATATTTTTGTTTAACCTTCAACACATTAAAAAAAAATATCATTACGCATTACTTCCATTAAAATGACTCTTAAATATTTACGCGTATTTCACGTGTATCACATTTCTTACAAATTATCTCATCAACATTAATTTCTGGCTTTTCACCGCAAATTCATTTGGAGCTCAATCAATTATTAACGACGAAAACACGCTAAATATATGTGACACACACCTTTGGAGGTGAGGTGTATAGCCCACAAAAATTCGCAGGCAAAATTTTCATGGAGCTGCTGGGGGATTTTGGATTTGCATAAATAATAATGAAATTTCAACTGGTGGATAAACAAAAGTAAAAGCAGCTTTAAGCATCAGCCACCATTAAAAGGCAATTTGAAATGTGTAAAGCCAGGGACCTAAGTACCCGGGGATCATGGCAAATTAACTAATTGAAGGCTCAAATGGACTTTGCATACATTTGTGGGCCGATAAAGGTGTCTCGCCAGCCGATAGATTAAAGATGGCCCAGGCAATGGCCAGTCCCCAAGGTCAGGGTGGGATTCGATGACTTTCCTGGTAGGTGGCATGCATAATACATTACCAGATCGAAATCAAAACATGTTTACCTTCGCACGCCGCTCGCCAAAGTTAGTCCTGGCTCGAGGATGGCCACTTCAGACAGGACAGCGACAGGTAGTCAAAAGGCCCCTTCTTCCCCACGGGAGTTTACTTGGCAGTTCCTTGGATTGGTATTTAGCCGGCTTGGTCTTGAATTTGTAATAAGTCTTATGAATATTTTCTACAAAAAGTGAGCACTTTAAGCTGACTTCTTAAATATAATGATTTTATATATTTAGTTAAAATAATTTTTTAATAATTCATTTTAATATATTAAAAAAGTCATAATTAAATATTTTAAAAATACACTTTCTATAAAAATCTAGATAAATGTTTTTTTTATACCGGAATATAATATGTTTTAGATATTTAATTTAAGTTAAGTCAGTTAAAGTTTGTTTATATTTTTTTAACAATAATAATAGCTTATAAGGAATAACCCTTCTCTGAATAAAATTATGTAACCGAATTTTATTTTAAGAAATTTGTCGTAATATATTTAAAATTAAAAAGATTATGGTACCCCCTTTTTCATTCCATAAATCATTTTCAAGGTTCAACTTTCTTCGGCATTGGTGTGCACCATGAAAGTAAAACAAGCAAATGATAATTTAATGAACGGCTATTAAATGTCAGTCAATGCCATTTGCTGGGGGTCATAGTCAATATAGCTACTAACGTTTTTTGCATTTTTAATGGCCTCCCTTGAGTTTTTCCTGTGCGGGAAAATCAATTTTAACAAAAGCAAGGTCAACGATTTTTTTAATTTATCACATACTCGGCTTAGACGTATGGCCAAGAAGTCGACAGTTGGCTAGGACGTAAAGCCTAATTACGAAATGTTCCTTAATTAGTGCGCTCGACTTAATTACAGAACTGCAAAGTCAACAAAAGCAGCGGCAGAATTCGCACAAAAATAATAAACCCCGGCTGCCTCGGGATCTGTGCCCTTTGGTAGACAATTAACTGGCGTTGGAAAGTATGTGTGTTTTTGTGTGTGGCGACAGCTTGTTGACATCGTCCTTTAAAGCGCCTGGAAATATGCTTCGTCCCTTGATATTCGACACATTCGCCTGCAAGTTTGAGCAGAACAGTCTAACAAGTTTGGAATTAGGGTTAAATTGCTTGAATTAATATTACATATTCCGGGTACACGCCATAAACCATAATGAACACTGGCTACAAAAATTATTTACTCCTTGTTGGGCAAGCTCCTTTTATTTTACTCAGTTCGAGAGTAGATTTATTAAAGGTTTATTTAAAGGAAAATATTATTACTTTTTTGTTTTAAACACTTTAAATGGCATAAATATAGAAACTAAATAAAATACACAATTTAAACATTAAAGCCACACACCTGTAGAGCAATCATCCCTTTTACACAGATCTTTCTTACGTAAAAGAAAACCGTATAATACGGACACAAACTTTGATTGCCAATAGCAAAAATCAATGCCGAAATGTAAATGAGGAGAGCACCGTTTGAATAAATATATTCACAAATCATGCAATTTCTTGCCAACTTCGGACTGAATCTCCAGCAGAAAACCTCCACAAAAAAAAACAAATTCAATATAAACGCAAATTATTTTTGCTGTCCGGTGGGGGCAAGCGCATAAAAAAGAAACAAAATAAAAAGCGTAGAGCTTTGAAAAAATGTATGCCAATTGTGGGTGTTTGTGCTCGGTTTTTATGTCCTGCCGGCCACGCATAAATCTGATGGCTAACGCCACCGTTTTTTGACGTGTTCAACACTCCCCGTTAAAGTTGCGTGTACTCACTTAAAGCCACAAAAGTATTAAAGTAATAAAAAGAGCGATTTACGAAATTTACGATTTATGGCAGAAGAAATGATGTAATTAAAAAATGGCTTGACTTTTATGATTTCAAGAACTCGGTGGGCTATTTTTATCCACAATTATACTTATAAATCTTTTTATTTTTATTCTAAAATTGTTTTCCTTTTTTAATTATATATTTTTTCAGACCTCTGACTTTAAGCATAATTTGGAACTTTTAAAAAACAACATTATCTTTAAGAAAATGTAATAATGAAAACAATAAGCTGCCACCTGTTGCTTTATACCTATTTTCCTCCGACATCCTCAGCGAATGTTAAATAAAATTCATCATACGCCACGTATGCGCCTCTGGCAAAAAATGGGGAGAAACTTTCTCACGTCGCTCCGTGTGCTGACCCGCATACTAAAATACAGACCAGCAGAAACCGAAAAGTTGCTCAAATCTTTGTTGGATTTAATTATGTTTAAATAGGCTTAGCAAAACTTGCCATAGTGGCAGAGGAAATCCAATAAAGGTGGTCCCATACACATACAAAAGGTCTAAAATGAAACTAATTAAATTTTGCACAAAGAAAATTTCATTTGGCCACATGACCAGTTTTAATTTGATTGTTAGCTATGGCATATTTTAAGGACAAAATGCTTTGTTTTCCGGCTTATTGTTATTTGATTTCAAATCCTCTGGGATATTTATCATATTAGGAAAATTGTCCAAGCCCATAAATAAAAAAAAATTGGATAAATATTTTTGTAAATGCAACAAATGTGTGAAATGATTTAAAATGGTTAAATATCTGTCCTAACTGTCTGTTGGATAAATGCAAACAACCAAAGCCCATTAGCAAGCATGCATGTATAACCATTTGTGGAGATTAAATATGCATTTTTGCAGAAATGCTTATGTGGCTTGACATCAGCTGCATTTCATGGCTTTTCCAACCATTTTTAATGCAACAGATGCCAATAAGCCTAGTGATAGCGATGGGGTAATAGATATCATGGAAAAAGTAAATTACCTGTTGAAGTAATTTAAAATAATTTATTAAAGAATAGTAAAATAAAATATATTTTTCAAAATCTTTGCAATAATAGTGATATTGATAGCCATTTTCCACAAAGTTTATAAATATATTAAATTCGACCAGTGCTTACTGTCATAAAAACAAGATGGTGGACAAAATGGCCGCCATTCGCATTTCCGGCCTCGCGTGTGCGTTAGTGTGAGTATTAGTGCACTTAGCCTGTTGCGTTTTCTGGTTTCCTTTTTGATTCCATTTCATTTCTACTTTATTATCCCCACTCTAGCAGCTTTTGTTTTCACCATTCGTTCGGCTTTTGTCCTGCAAATTTCATTGGACCATATCCCCGTATGCAATGGCCCATAAAGAAGGTGGCGGACAATTGCCAGCATCGGGTTAAAAGGCCACATAGGCACACAACGCGCTGTCGGGCTGAACAATACGGTCGAAGGTTAAAATTCGACGTCCCGTCCATCAATCGAATCATCCTCGATGGACAGAGATAGACATGAGTGTTGGATGCGAAAATATTGGCATTTCATAAAGCTGAAATTGGCAGGATTCGAATTGAATTCGCGTATTGGGAAGACGAATCGAATATGAATGGAACAATTTAAGTGCTCACATCAGTTGTTCGGTTGTCCATCAATAATGTCCTAAATCATTCTGATAAAATACATAAAATTTTTACCCATTCTGAAACGATTTTGATAAATCAGATCATTATTAAAAAAATTTAATATTTTAATCTCAAAATTAATTTAATAATATCTGTTCATTTTCACTAAGCGCTTCTATAACTTAAATTTCTTTTCCGTATACAAGATTCTGTTGAGGAAAACTGGATTTTTTAAAGTTCCAGTACTACCTTTGCCTGTAATTACTTTTACCTAATGAAAACAATCAACCAAATAAATAAGAATTGTTTTTTTTTCTTTTTTGTTATACCAAATGCTCCCCAAACAACATGAATGCCCCAAGCCATACCCCACATATTGTTTTTCTTAAATTACGCAATTTTCCTTCTGGCAACTGGAGCCATTTCTTATTCATGCCGGTTTTCGCGATTCTGAAGACAAATGAGCATTGAAATATAAAATGTGGTTATTATTTTCTGCATTTGCCGCAAATGTTGCCATGAATGTTGCCGCAATAAGTTGTCGCAACAAGTGCAACAGGCAAATGGAATATAAAGAGAGAAAATCGAGTGTAAACAGAGAACGTATCTCTCTCTTTGCTCTTCTCTCGTACACCTTGAGAAAATACTTAGTAATGGCTCACATGGCGTATGAGTAATTCTTGTTATGCCTTTGCCTTCTGGCCACAATTTATGACGTTTACCCCTGGGCAATGTGAACTGATAAGCACTCTAAGGTGTGAAATGCGTAAATAATCTTTGACTAAGGAAAAATCACAGCTAAGGACCGTCACTACGATTTATTCGACATTATTATTAGCAAATAAATTAGCCATCTATCTTAGGCTATAAAGAAAATAACAAGTGGAAGTAAAAGTTTCATTTTTAAAATATGTATACTTTATTCTTTATTGCTCTTCGGTTGCATTCAATCAGCATTCGCATATATCGTACACAAAAAATACACAGAGATAGTATATAGTTAGAATAATGTAGACTTCAGTGTTTGCATGCTCCGCAAACATCAAATGCATTATTAAGTATCAGCTTTAGTTACATTCAACAGTTCGAATTGCATGATTCTAGATGGATGCTTACGGGGAGTAAATCATCTTTGGGTATTGTTTCCGTTTAGTTGGGGGACTTGATCTTACATTTAGGACAAATCATTCCGTTCATTAATTTTAAATACATAGCGAAATGCAAACAACTTTCTTAAAGTTTATTACTCAATGTTAATCTGCTTGAAAATGTATGTTAAACATAGGCAATGGCATTTGGAACCAAACGACTGACTGACTGGCCTAGTGACTTGACTTGGTTTTGACTTGACTGATCGACTTGCCGTCTTGCTGAGGACTTGGGCGAAAAATGCTCTTCATCTGCACACATTCTATTAGGTATTCAATGGGTATCAAAAATACTTATCATGGTTTCTCATTACACTTTAGATACAAAAATATTTAAAATTTAATACCGTTAACAAAAATACTTGACGATCAATTACATTTTGGAAAATCTCGCTTACACTTTTGGAACAAAAACTAACTCATTTACAAGACATGTTGGGGGAAACAAAAAGCGTATGTCGTATGTGTGTGTGTGTGTGTTGGGTGTTGTGTGTGCTATTTGATGTCCTTCCTAGGCCCAGTCCTTTTTAATCTCAAAGGTCCAGTCCCACTCCAGGTGTATATGCTTGTCGTCATCCGTGAAGACCGAACTGACCGAGTAGGTGCCGCGGGAGAATGTGCCAGAGGGAGCCTCCTCGGCGGGCGTCAAATAAAATTGAATTTCCTTCTTCGGCGGATAGGAGCCAACCATATGCTTCATTTTGTCAACTACAGGATGATACGAACAAATTGGGTTTAGTAAATTATTACATTTTGGGGCATCCAGCACCAGCTTACCCACAACTTAAAAAATCAAACAATCCGAAAATAGGGTTTGGCATTGAAGATAATAGGATATTGATACAAGTTAATCTCAGCACATGACTAGAGTTATTATTGCAAATATGAAAAACGAAATATAAACACCACCGCAAAAACCCAACAATAGGTTCTCGCCATTAAACCAGCTTTTTCCCATTTCGAAGCAAAAAATACGACTAGTCCAATGAGAAGTCAATCAAGAACTGAGGTGTACTAGAGAAAACTATGCTACGGCCCCTAGCAAATTGAAGTCCCAAAAGTGCTTAAATCGTGTAAGGTATAATCGAATATCGATAGCAAATAATAGTGTTCGGGGTTACATTTGAATTGATTCTTTCTTAATATTAGGACTTTAATGTAATAACCAATTTCGTCAAGAGTTATAGAACTTCCAATAGATTAAATCAAATTAATCTTTATAGATAATATTTTAAATGATAGAATAAAACTCAAAATATATTCTAGAGCTATCATTCGTTTAAACCAAAACTAATACTGCCACAAAAGCTACGTAAATTAATGGGTAATAATAATACTTACCAGTAACACCCAAGCGAGAAGTCTTTTGCACATACTTAAGGCCATGGACGATTTCACGTTGCACAATAAAATCAATGCGCACCTTGTACTGAACACCTTCTTTGATCACAAAAAGCTGTAATACAATTTTAGATTAATGAAAATAATAAAATGGCTTCATAGCTTTAATTATTCACCTGCTTTTTGAGCTGAGTAAGGTCACCGGTAAGATCCAATTCCATATCATCGCGACCCTCGACGACGAGAGCCAGTTTCTTTACGATCACTTTTCGGGGATCATTGGGTTCTGGAAGTTGAAGTTAGGTCTTTATATATTCCTCGCATTTTGTTTCCTGAATTATTCCCTTACCAACAATAATTTTCTCGGTCTGGGCAGCACCCAGAAGTGCCTCCTTGTAGCGCCGCAAGCTCTCGTCCTCCTGATCGGCGGCCATTATCTCCTCGATGGTCTTTTCCGGCGGCGCCTGGTAGTTGGCATCGTGGACATCCTCATCGTGGTGCTCGGGATGGGGCTTCGTCTCTGTTTCGGCCATGGCTATGTAGAACCTAGAACTGTCCAAGCGGAATTGTTTATTTATCAATCAATTACATTTAAATGAGTAGCACCGGTCTTAATTTCGGTTGGTGCTATTGTTAAATGGCTGCTTCAGCTTTTGTTTAGTATTTCTCAGTTGCTCTGGGGGAAGCATGTGGGTCATAGGCATATTTTTAGTAGTGTGAGTAACATGTTGACGATAATGATATTCTCTTATATATATGCCTCTATTAAAAAGTATGTGAGAAGCTCTGCATCTGCTGTACATCCTATCGGAATAAAAGATAATATTCCTGGACCAAACGGTTGGGTTTGTGACCCCTATAAGATTTAAGCTAATCAGCTAAAACTATTGTAAATATAACAAAATTATATTATCTTTTGAAAGTAAGTAGCTAATAAATTACAAGATTTAATTGCCTTCAAGAGTTTAAGATTTATGTTAGTAAAAATTAATTATTAAAGGCAGTAATAAAAAAGCGATTAAATATCAAAAGCAAACATTTTAATGTTCCAAAACCGAAATCGAAAATGTATTATTACGTTATCGTTCAGTTAACAAAGAGCGGGCTTTTTCAATTTTTGGCAACACCAAATGCTAGCCACTTCATATGCCCGTTCAATAATATTGATTAAATTTCAATTATTAACGCATTGATGAACTGACGTGTTGATTGGCAGTGGGGTGGGCCAAGGGGGGCGGTCGACTTGCAGCTGGTCCGCTCGGAAAATGAAAAAAAAAGGTTCAACCAAATACGGAGTGTCAGATAAGGCGAGAGCATTCGGCAGACAGAGAGAGCGGATATCGGCATTGAATAATATTGACCAGAACGGGCGACAAAAACGGAGAACCCTCCGCCCCCGCCCATGCCTTTATTATTATCTTGCTTTGTTTTCCATTATCTAAATACACGTCGCTGGCTTTATGTCCATTTTCAACGAATGTTGGCCCAATAATAATTCTCCGTTCTCCAGATTTGGCTAAATATATACAGGCTAGAGCAAAAAAAGTACATCAAATTGAAATGTTATTACTTGACATCAAGTTGTTGTGAGATAATAAAAATGTATCTATACAAGCGATTTTAGCAGGCACATGTGTACACGGAAAATTAATAACAAAGATGATTTTAGAATTAGTTTTATACATTTTTTTTTAACTATTTTAGACATAATAAATATTATTTTCTAATGCGTAAAAATCGTACAAAATGCTTAATATTCAATAAAACCAATTACGATCCCGTAATTATTTTAAACCTAGAACAATAATTCTGAATTTTCAAAAACATTTTTTTTTTTTGAAAAAGTAAGTACTTTAAGATGTACATCATATTTTTTTTTCTGTGCATGTGTGGGAATAGCAAAAAAATAATAAACATTTTTCAGACTAACAACGAAAGTTTGGGCCAATAAATACAATCGGAATAATTAAGGTTGGGTGAGAAAAGGTAATTTCAAGAACAAATCTGACCAAACAGAATTTTCGAATTCCAAACAAAAAGGCGAGTGTCGAAGGCAGAGTGAGCGGGACAGGAAGTGAGCGAGGGAGAGAGAGATAGACGACCCCCCGCCAAAGTGTGGGGATAATTCAGGGAAAAGTACGAACCATGCCAGTTTTTTCTTTTTTTTTTTTGATAAAGAAATGTGCACGAAGAATGTTAAGACCCAGACGTATGAATCACACACACCAGCTCGCACACACACACGCTCGCACCAAGACCGGCACATGAATCGTCACTGATTTTCAAGCATTATTTTTTGGGAGTGGTTCCTGGCCAGCAGATAACCACAAGTATTTGCCAAAAACGCCAACTGATATTGAGCTACTATATTTAAATTCGAGTTTAGTACTAACAACATGCATTGGAACGCAGCACACACACACACACACTCTCGCAAATCAGCGACGACGCGCACTCACCTTTCTAATATGCAAAATTATTCAAAAACTGCGCTCTCCGCAAAACTATTTTATTTTCCAGATAGTATGGCTAATTTTTTGTGTTTTTTACAATGTGTGTTCTACTAACTTTTAAACAAAGCAAAATATAACGAAAAACACTCGGCGAAATAAGAATGGTAAGTGTGCACGCATACAGTTGCGCGCAAAATACCGAAAAGGCAGCTGTTCACACTGGCTGCCTGAAATTATCTTTCTCTACATGTTTTTCCATAGTACAAATTAAATTGTTTAATTGTTGAATGCAAACCCTATTTGTAATTAAAAAAAAGAAATTAGATGAATACATCTTCAAAATTGAATGTTTTTATTTATCATGAATACCCTTATTATTTGGTTTGCGCAACTGTTTAAATCTGTGTTTAAAAGCTGGTCACACTCCAAGCTGAGGAATTTGTATTTTTTTTTACATATCTTTTTTACAATTTACGGCTTTAGCCGGTTCACGTTGAATTTAGAGACCCCATTGGTTCTATCATATACATAATTCTCATTGGAGTACGTATCTCTTACAAATAGCAAACCTGTGAACTTAAAAAATTTAGTTGTAACTTTCAAACTAAAAATTGCGCATTGATATTTTGATCGCCATGAAACCCGACAACTTAAACAATCTCTCGCAAAAACCTCGTTTATCAGTGGAAGACTCAACCACTGAAAACAATTCGGTAAGTGATAATATACATAGTCATCCTGGAATTTTAATAGTAGATTCTATATTTTTTCCAGCTCAGCAGCGATTCGGATATTGAAGATATCGACTGTCCGGCCAGCGATCAAAAAAGGATCGTACAAGGACTAAGAAAGACCATTAGGAAGAATAACACAAAGATAAATGATCTGGTTGCCAAGTTGACCATTGCTGAAATGAATTTGGCAAGTGAAAAGGAAAAGTCCAAATATAAAGACGATTTAATGAAGCTGACTAATGAAAACAAAGACTTGAGCGTAAAGCAATTGCAAAGTAAAATTTTGGAACTAGAAAATGAACTTGCTTTGAGCAAGAGTCAGGGTTTAATTAAAGAAAAAGATAAGGAAACTTCCGGCCTTGCAGACTGGGACGATCAATGTAAGAAGAGGATTGCAGAATTTAATGCTTTAATAGATAAATTCGAATGTATTGTTCGGGAGAAGGACGATAAACTTATTGAATTGGATAAGAAGTTACAGATACATGAAGCCATCCTGAAAGAGAAAGATGAGAACATTAACCGGCTAGGATCGCAAATTGAAACCGATGGAGGCAAGATAAATAAAATGGTTCAAAAACTCTCTGAGGTCACCCTCGATACTGAATGTTGTCTAGATCCCTGCGAACCTCACGTTTTTCTCAACTGTACTAAAATTCCTTCAATGAAATTGATATCGCTCCCTGATTTCCAGCCCTTCGCAGCTGTTTTTGAGGATATTCCTTCTGCCGGCCCTGGTTGGATGGTCATCCAACGTCGATTTGATGGAAGTGTTGTCATGGAAAGTATGGAAGGATTTTTCAAAGGTTGTGGAGATTTGGGTGGCGAATTTTGGATTGGGAGTGAGAAATTGCACAAACTAACATCAAGTCGTCGACATGAATTAAATATTGAACTCGTGGATTTTGACGATGTCAGTGCCTTTGCAAGATATGATCACTTTGTTGTTGGAAGCATTGAAGAAAATTACATGTTAAAGTCCCTTGGTAAATACTCAGGAAATGCTGGCGATGCTTTACGGAGTCACACAAATGAACCTTTTTATAATAATGATTTAAATAAATTATATTTTGGATGGTGGAACTCAAACGATTGGTATGAATAATCCTTTAAAAGGGACCCAACAAATTTACAATAATATTTAATTGTTCTTACTTTTTCAGTAATTTGAACGGAACATATTACAAAACTAAGGTTGAATTGGATTCTTGGGTCGGAATATGGTGGGGTCGTTGGAATATGGGGAAAAAAATGTCTCTTAAGTCGTGCAAAATGCTGATCAGGCCAAAAAACTAGGAAACTCCTGCAAAGCGAAGTGGCTTGAAGATCTTGGAGAAGACAATGAATTTTTTTAGCCAACTGAAATTACCAATCTCCAAAGTGCTGAGAATAATTATCTTTAAATGTAACCAACATCGGATATTTTCTCTTAAGTATGACTGATAACAAGTCATTTTAAATGTTCTGAATTCAATTACCTTTTGTTTTTATAATTTAAAAAAGCCATGTATTGATTAAAAATAGCATTTAAGAAAATCGTAATTTCAAATTAAATATAAAAAGCCTGGCAGCACTGGCGGCACTGCTACATCTGGCAACGCCCACGCAAACAGCTGTTTATTACTTCATCGGCGAGTTTTGTGTGTGGAAATTTGGTAAATTAAAATGACGTCCCAGTACCTGAGCCAATTGCACACGGCGGACAAACTGGCCGCCGAGCCGTGGCCCGAGGACGCCACCCTCTACCAGGTGAGTGGTAGCACCAGAAACTCCAGTCCCTTGAGTTACATTATATCATTTCTATGCCATCCCCATCCGAAAGCCCTACGAAGCGGAGCAAATCCTGCTGCCGGAGAACGCCAGTTGCCTGGCGGTCAAGGCCTACCTGAAGATGTGCAACCTGCCCTTCGGCATCCGATCCTGCGCCAACGCGGAGCACATGTCGCCGGGCGGGAGGATGACCAAGCTGCCCTTCATCCGTGCCGGGGCATTCATCTTCGCCGAGTTCGAGCCGATTGTGAACTTTGTGGAGCAGAAGGACATGGCCATTGGCAGCTGGCAGGACGAGGACGAGAAGGCCGACATGCGCACCTACGTGTCGCTGGTGGAGAACATCTTCACCATGGCGGAGCTGTACATTAGCTTCAAGAACGAGCGCGTCTACAAGGAGGTCACAGCTCCCAGGAATGGCGTCGTCTTTCCCTGGCCCCTCAATCACATGCAGAACTACGGGAAGCGGCGGAACGCGCTGCGTTTGCTCAAGGTCTACCAGTGGGACGACCTGGACATCGACAGCGTCATCGAGAAGGTGGCCAAGTGCTGCGAGACCCTCGAGTACAAGCTGAAGGAGTCGCCGGAGA
The DNA here is from genome assembly GCF_030179915.1 of Drosophila takahashii. Taxonomy (NCBI): domain Eukaryota; kingdom Metazoa; phylum Arthropoda; class Insecta; order Diptera; family Drosophilidae; genus Drosophila; species Drosophila takahashii. Next base: position 16,032,454 of record NC_091680.1, read on the forward strand.
CGCCCTTCTTCTACGGCGATCAGCCCTGCGAACTGGACGCCATCGCCTTCGGCCACCTCTTCAGCATCCTCACCACCACGCTGCCCAACATGGCGCTGGCCCAGACGGTGCAGAAGTTCAAGCATTTGGTCGAGTTCTGTCGCTTCGTGGACGAGAAATACTTTCAGACCAGGTTCCTGCAAAATTAGTTATACGTAGTCTCTCGCACTAAAATGCTGGCATAATAATGCCTAACTATAGACGTAATTATTATTTTCCTTTTGTGTGCTGCACAAGCGCTTTAATCTGCAAAATGAATTATGTTGCTGTTAGGAATATTCGTTCTAAACGATGTAAATCAACCTGCTTTTGTAAACGGCCTCCCGCATTTATTGATTTCCACGATGCAAAAGCCACTGCAATTTAATTTTGATTTTTAAAGGGGCATAATTACCTTTTATTTTTGAAACCTTGGATTGCACCTGATCGAATTATGCTGCTTTATTAGTGAGTTCTACGTTCAGATTTCTGCAAAACTACTTATTATTAAGCTGCTATCAATGTACAATTGTAAATATAAATATTATTTTTTATATTTTGCACAAGCGCTTCGATTGGCAACCAAAATAATATTAAAATCCATTAAAAACTAATAAAAATAATATTTTCACATTTTACTTTCAGCAAATAATTTGAAGTCTTAAATTTCACTGTCATTGGAAGTGTGTAAATATTATGTTAATTGTTTCAAAATAAATTGTTATTTGACCCTTGGTTAATTGTATAACATATTTGTATTTTTACCCTATAAAGTATATATATTCTTGACCAGCATCACTAGCCAAGTCGAGCCATTTGTGTCTTTCAAAATGAACGTTGAGATATAAAAGCTAAAAGACTGAAGACTCTACGCAGATTCAACTAAAAATTCCAAAAAGGTTACACACCATTGGAATACTTGATTTTTGAGCTTTAAAATAAAGCTGTTTAAAATAGTTTGTTATTTGTCGAATGTAAAAAAAAAATGTGCAAAAAATAAGATAAGATTAAAAAAAACAATATGGATTAATGCAAGTTTTTGGAGACACAATTGGGGAAAAGTTTCTATATCCATATTCTGCCAAACTCTTGATTGACATCTCATTTGATTTGGCCAATGTGAACAGCGAAACAGACTGCACCCAGTTGGTTTTGCGGTTAAACAAACCCAGTCAATAAGTATAAGAATAAGTTAACCGCAGAGCAGAAACTTCTTCTTGGCCAACTGTTTGTGGGCCGGTAGAAGTCAAGACCAGATACCGAAACTGAAGCAGACCACAGCAGAAAGTTTTAATCGTTAGGCAGAAAATAACTTTCTGGTGATTTAAGCCAGACTCCGGACTGCAAACCATCCCTTTAACAAGAATAATTTGAAAATTTTTGAAAAATTTGTTTGCAAAAAAAAAACGTTACGATAAAATCATTAGGATTTAAAACCATGTCCTTCAGAAAGAAAAATATTTATTTTTAATTTTGAACAAATTTTTAGTTTTTAATATGTACGTTTCAATTTTATTTTTAAAGATTTAAAAAATAGTTTTAAATTATATTGGTTTACCAAAAAAGGATCAACTTCCTAAACATTTGAAATTCATTTCTAAGAAAATGTCTAAAAATTATCTTTTTTCGAGGGTAAACTCTGTGCTAATTTTGGCATGAAGTGGCAATTCGAAACGATGAAATTGTGGAAGATAAACTAATTACTTGTTAATGTAAGTAATAGCGCCGAACCGTTGGGAAAATTACAAACAGGCTGTGGGCCGTCGATTTCAGTTCAAAATAATCGTGATTAATGGTCGTGAGTGCCGGCAGGTGACAGCAGTTAGCCGGCTTCGTCCATCAGAAAATCTCGGGAAGGGACCCTTTATAAGGGTAACAAAAAATGACTTAAAAGTCTATTAAACATTTCTCAAGGACACACTGGACTTTCAGTTTCCACCTCCCTCACGCAATTTCAACGAAGCGTAGGAAAAATGTATGCTCAATTAATCTCGGCAAGCAGAATTCTGGGGAAAGGGGCAACAAATCGATATTATAGCCCACCGGTCAATGATAATGATTGCCACGCCCCACTGGGCAGTGGACCATATTTGACAAAAATCTCTGAAAAATTAGTAGGAATTAATGGAGGGTAATTACATCAAGTCCTCGAAATTCTCTGACCGCGATGGTGACTTTAAAAGTCAAATTGAATAATTATGTTCAGAAGCAAACGTAAATTGTATATGCCAAAATCGTAATTTCTATTTCTTAGATTTTCCAATAACAAACCATTAATCAAAAAACTTAAATTAATTTATATACTTAAATTCTGGGAATAAAAGCAGCTTTACAGAAAATAGTAAACTTTAGATAGGATGAAATTAATTCCCCCATCAATTCCGCTTTACGCTGGCTAATCCACCGATGACATTTAATAGGTGTGCTTTATTTAGGGTATTAATTTCCGCTACCACTGTACTTGACTGAATCCATGGATTATGAAATTGTCAGGGTGCGAATTTGTGCATTAAGCTCCTTGTCCATCGCTGATGCACTTTCGCCTCTAGAAAAAGGCACAAAGAAATCGCTGGAAAAGCGGAAAGACAACAAAAAAGAACTTCACTTAATTGGATTTTTTTTGGACTCGCTGCCAAGGACTTGCTGAGCGGATCAGCGGCAAGGAGCATCAGTTGTCCTAACCAGCGCTGCCCGAACGAAAATATTTGGCAGCGAAAAGTCCGCGGAGAGGCGAGATTCCCTACGAGTCCTTCGACAGGCGACGCAGGACAAAAGCCCTGCCCGAAGCTCATTTTTCGCTATTTCTCACATTGCCTTTGAATTTCTGCCGGGAATTTCTTAAGGACAGCGGTATCATTTTAAAGAAGGAGTAAAGCTACAAGGAAACACTTCATTCTTAAAACACAACCAAAGTCCAGAAGAAGTGCTACAGTCAAGGGCCTCGACTATCAGATACCCATTACTCTGTTAATCAATTTAAGAGTAAGGTAAGGCATAAATTAGCCTGTGAATAGAGGTGAACAACTATCTAGTAAAAATAAAACTACCTGAAACTATTATGGAAATTAAAATGCAAATTATGTAAGAGCTCCCGAAGATATCTTAAATTGAAAAAAGAAATTGCATAAAATAAAGCTATAGCTTCTTTATAGAGTATGCAGATATGCTTAGGTACGACATAATTTTTAATTTAATGCCCATAGGCCGGTACCAAAATCTCACCCTTTAAATAAATATCTGTACTTTAGATAGTTATTTTTTTTACAAACCACCAGCAGTTCGTAATTTTGACCTATTTTCCTGGTGCCCAGTTTTGGACGGGATCAAAATCCTCGAGAGTGGAATTCGAGAAGTGTTTCAGCGAAATAAAAAACAATAAGTTTTGCTCAACTTTTGGGGAACTCCGGCACAGAAAGGGTGAAATTGTTACGAGTGGATGGCAGGGCAAGCAAATAATAATAATAATAGCAATAACCGAAATAAAGCTCTGAATAAAAGTTCCCTAGGGTTTTGTTCCCCTTTTTTGCGGGCTGGCCTCTTGAAATTGTCGCCGAGATTATTGTTGTTATTTGTGCTCTTTCTGTTACATATAGTTGATAATTTGTTCAAAGTTTGTTCGAGTTGCCATTTTGCTGGCCAGGACGAAATGGGAAAAGGGGAAAGTCCTTCCTACTCCCTTTGTCCTGCAGATTTTGAACTCGGTTCCAGTCTGTTTCTGGGCCAGAGCGAAATGTTGATGGCTTTTTTATCGACTCACCTGCAGACGTCGTATTTCTTCATCTGGCTTTCATTTCGAGTCACTCGAGTCTTGCTTGTTTCATTTTCTTATCCCTAACAGTCCTTTTGCTCCTTAGCTATTCCTGCACTTGAGTCCTGAACATTGTTCAGAAGTTCTTAAACCGTTGATGAACTGAACACCTGAGCTGGTAGCATGATGAGCTAGTGTTGCTACTAACCATAAAAGAACTTGAGATTTTTGCCTCTTCATTTTGTGCTGAAACTTTGTTAAGCAATTGAAAATGGCCCACTCGTCATAAAAACTATATCTATTTTATGTTATAATATGAACAAGATAAATTAAGATTATCCAGGTCCAAGATCATAAGATCTTAAAATATATACACGCATATCAAGTAATAATATGATTTCGTAATATATATTACCCTCATAGAACAAGATAAATCAAGATTATCTAGATCTAGGATCCTAAGATCCCTATATAATATTCCTTAAGTTTTAATGCCTCATAAAATAGTACAATCATGTAATGCCCATGTTAGTAATGCAGATTTATGCTGGGTAAAACTAACAGGTAGAACTTTAGATGGCTTAAACCTAACAGCCGTGTGGAAGGCGTTCTAACAGCGTAAGAGAAACTAACAGAGAGCTTTTTCACACACCCACCCACCCACAAGGAATCGCGTCAAAGTGCGAAGATGCTTTATAGCCGAATGATATCCGTTCGCCAGCCAGGATTTATAAAAACCCCAAAACATGTATACAACTGCCGTGTTGCTTGTAAATTTATGACATCATTTGCAAATCGTCATGTTTTGTTATCGGGCGCTAAAAATAACGCCCTCAGATTTATATTTGCGCAGGGATTTGCCGAAACGCCTTCAATCTCCTCCTCAAATAAGCCAAGCCAAGACCTCTAATAAACAAACAAATGGGCTAAAAGGCGTCGAGCGCTGTGCAAACGGATGCCACTAACTCTGATTTGTAGTTGTTTAAGCTCTTAACTTTTAATCAAAGATACACTTCTCCATCTCTCATTCGCTTTCTTTCTCCTTGGCTGGTAGCCTTTTCAATTCGTAATGGGAAAATCGCAGTCAGTCGATTCGAAAGTTTCACTGTTTGTACACAATTCTATTTAACTGCTCGATGCATTCGAAACTTTAACTCCCAAACTAGTTGGCAAACAAATACAATGTTAGGGCTCTTGAGGGGGTATAAATTCTTTCTGTAGTGATTTGCGGAAACTACCTGTTTGACTGTAATTACAGGACAGCAATTACTGCCAAACTTTGCAACTTTTAAAGAAGACTTGAGAGCTTATTAACGAAAATAAGTAGCTTTGATATAGCTTAATTTACAAGAAATTGAAAATAACTTCTTTCAATCGGTTTCTGTTTCCCTGCAGGTCGAATTTAAAATAATAATAATGTGAAATTAATTAAAGTGGATTTAGGGATAGCAACTAAAAACTTTATAGTACAATTTATATAAACTACAGACTACATAAATAAACTTTAGGTTGAATAACCGTATTTACAATTTCAGACTGCACCGCATAGCATTCCCAGCCAATAGTAAATGGCCCTCTTAGGGTTCGTTCCGACAAATGATGGAAATGCGACGTGTCTTCGGTACCGGCGTGCCTTGGAACTCGGAACGCTCCTTGGCCAGTATCTCGTGCGTGAAATTGTAGCGAGCCGTGTGGCTCATTATGTACAGGGAGCGTCGTGGCAGCAGGAGATCAGCGTAGAAGTTGTTCTCGAGTGACGCCTCCGGCTGATGGCGATAAGCTGCATCGGCTTCTGACCCCTTGAGTTCCGGTTCCGTTGCAGAGCCCGTGGATTGCTGATGGTACCGCTGGGCATCCGTGCGCACTAGTCGCATCACACTGTCGCTTAGCAAGCTAATCCCAGATATTGTGTTGCCGCAGTACTAATAGGGGGATAAATGTATATCAGTTTAAAGTTTATCGTTGGGAAGGAGGTGGAAATCTTATGAGTCTACGTAGGATTTTATGTGAAATATATTTTTTAAAGCCAAATTTTAGAGTTCTCTTTTTAATTCGATATTTTTTTTAATGTAAGTTAGATAAGATTTAAATTTAATTATAAAGCATAATGAATGCAAGCCTGTGACAACATTTTAAAAGCAATCAACAAACAATTTCCCATAAAATCCAGCTATTAATGAGTAAGTTGGTTTTTTAAATACGTAGAAATTAGAGGATATTCAAATATTTAAGATTTAAATTTAGTAATTTCATTTAAATTTAATAATAATGAATGCAAACCTATGACAACATTTTTAAAGCAATCAAAAAACAAGTTCACATAAATTCCGACTACTTATGAGTAAGTTGGTTGTTGAAATACATAGAAATTTGATGGTATTCAAATATTTAAGATATAAGATTTAAGTTTAATAATTTAATTTAAATTTAATAATACTGAATGCAAGCCTATGACAACATTTTTAAAGCAATCAAAAAACAAGTTCACATAAATTCCGACTACTTATGAGTAAGTTGGTTGTTGAAATACATAGAAATTTGATGGTATTCAAATATTTAAGATATAAGATTTAAGTTTAATAATTTAATTTAAATTTAATAATACTGAATGCAAGCCTATGACAACATTTTTAAAGCAATCAAAAAACAAGTTCACAAAAAATCCGACTACTTATGAGTAAGTTGATTTTTTATACATAGAAATTAGATGGTAATATATATATATAAAAATATTTAAGATATAAGATTTAAATTTAATTATAAAGCATAATAAATGCAAGCCTGTGACAATATTTTTAAAGAAATCAAAACAACAAAAAACATAAAATCCGACTACTTATGATACTCAAAGTTGGTTTTTTAAATACATAGAAATTAGAGGGAATCAAAATATTTTTTAGATCCGCCCCAATGATCCTTGACTTACGCGGGTGCTATCCACATGGGGCTTAATAACGCCATCGGGCGCTAGATCCAGGATGTGAACGTAGGGCATCACGGCCCCATCGAAGGCTACTTGGCGCACGCGCTCCAGGATTTCCCGATTTTTGGGGAACCACTTCTTGCGCTCTGTCTCCCGGAAACCGTGGATGGCCTGCAAGTTGGTAAACCTTAAATTGGGTGGTATTAATAGCCATTATCTGAACCCGAACCCACATCGTCCCAGTGATCGAACTCGTAGCGCAGGCGACTCATATAGGGTTCGATTTCCTCGTGAAGCTGCTGTTCCTCCGGATCGCTGATGAAGTCCGTGATAATCCGCATGTGATTCCGGAACTCCTGCTGCTCTAATTCGGGCCATTTTCCAAGATATGCGATTAAATTGATCTTATTACTGCTGTTTTCAACCGCTAAAAGGAGTTCAAATAAAAACTATAACAACACTATAACAACAAGTAATAGTTTATGGAGTTTTCAACCTACCCTGACGATGACAACGTCTGAGAATCTGCCTTATAGGCGAACATCTATTTAGAATAATCATTTTCCAGGTAATTTTATTGTTTTGAAAGTTACGTGCAATTGCAAAAAAAAAAAGAACCGGCGAACAGCTGTTTGATAATGGCCTGGCGTTGCCACCCTTTCGCCTGTCACCAGCTGTCACTGATATCTGCTATTGACCGTTAATTTCAAAAATTACCTTAAGCAATTAATAATTCTGCCACTCGGCAAATGCAATTACTTTCAACTGTCATTTAAAATCATCTTGTATCTAGATATTTTCCCACTCCGTCGGCAGGAGAAATATTTCCTTTTTTGCAAGCACTGCGCCATAGGCACTTTCCAATTTTTATTTTCTTTCGCTTTTAACGGTGGCCCGCACTCACACGCACACACACACACCGTTATGGCAACTGTGTAATGAAACCATCAACCATTTTTTTGCTTTTGTTTTAAACTTTTCCATCGTGTATTCATGCAGCTTTGTTGTTGTTTCAAAGCCTGTTGCAGACAGCATGGAAGTGGATTGAAAGTTTATACACCCAAAAATGGAACCAGTGAGCGTGCAAAATGATATTCAATTTCGACAGTTTTTTTTTTCATTCAAAGATGCATCTGAAATAACTTCGGATTTAAAAAAATAAAACATAGACTGGAGTTTTTTCTCCATTTCCTAAATGCATTGATTGGCTATGCCGTTAAAAAGTTACTTAAATTAACAGATGTATTTATATTTAATCAATAAATTTTACCTAAAAATATGTAATGTTCGAACGCTTTACTAAAATTTTCAAATATTTACTAATATTTACTAAAATTTTGAAATATTTAAAACCAATTTGAATAAGAAACAGAAGCGAAATTGCTGGAACAAAACACTGTTATTTCGCCTTGTTCTCCGGGGAATCAATTACATTTTCTCCTTTCCCCTTATCACGAGAAATTCCCGAAGCAAAACTCAAATTCCCTTCGGAGGGCTGGTGAAATTTATTGGAAATATGGGCATACAACGAGCCACCAAAAATGTATAGAAATTTTAGGGAAAAAAGTCAAATAAAAACAAAGGCAATTTGTGGGAAAGCAAGAGGAAAAAAAAGAAGAGAGAAGGCCGCCAGCAAAGTGCATAAAAATGGAGGCGAGCAACAATTGAGCGGAAAGTTGGTTGGGGATTTTTAAACCATTTGCCGAACCGACCGCAAAGTGATTTAATCAATGCAAATGACGGGGCCCGATGTGCCGCATGCGCCGACATAAAGCGTTAATGGAATTTCTACCGAGGATTTTCTATCCCAGGCAACGCAGCATCCCAGCAACCCAACAACAACCCATCATTTGGACTGTTTTCCCGTGCGTTGGTGTGTAAATGATAAATGAGGGACACAGTCGGTGGCTCCGCGTGCAACTGTTCCGGCCGGAACCACCCGGAGCACCACCACCAGACCCAAAAACATCCAACACCACCGACACCACAACGGACCATTAGGTGCTATTGTCCCATTTTTTGCTCGTCCTTTTACTTTCGCCCCGAAAAGTGCCTCCTTAACCGTCGCATCGCCAGGACAACATCGGCTATTGTTCTGTCCCGGGCCCATCTATTGTTGCCACGCCCATCCTTTGAAGTCGCAGGATGAATATTGCCCGGCATCCAGGAGCCATCAGTTATATAGACTCCCATTTCAACTGAAGTACGTGGAGTGCTTCGTTCACGACTATTATTATTAGCTTTGCGATATTTAAGACGACCCTTGAAGTGGACCAAAACAAAAAAGAAAACAATAAAAATAATTAATTTAGAGGGCATTTTATGGGAGCTTTAAACTTTTAAATGATCTATGAAACAATGAATAAAATTTTATTGGGAGAACCTTTAAAAGCAGTTGCCTGAGCTTTCAAATCTTACATTTCCAAGGACGACAAGGAAACAAAATCTCCTTGTGCTGAAAGCGAACTTTAGATTTGGCCAGGCAGAGCTTATGATGAGATTTTAGCTGCATCTGTTTTGGCCTTTACCCATTGCCGGCCAAGATTTGTTGCGTATTCTGGTTGCTTTGGCAATGCGAAAGCCTTTTGAGGATTATGGGGCTCCTACGGCAGACCCTTTTGCGGTCAAAAGTTTTCTTGCCGGGCCAAAGAGCTTTAAAGTTGCCGGAGGATATTGCAAAACAGAAGGAAAACAGAAGTTGGCAGTTGAGGAGCCTCGACTGCTGTGCAGAACAGATCTAGGAAAAGAAAGGCTGAACTTTTTCGTACGTTTTTGCGAAAAAATTTTTATAATTTTATTTTCAAAAATATCTGAAAATCGAAGGGGATTAACAATTAAAACGCCATAATTTCCGTTTCCTTCGTTTATTTGCTGCGAAGCTTAATTGAAATCGACGCTGTTTCGCATAAATTTGGCACGTTTCTACCGCCATGGCATCGAGTGATCAATATCTGAATAATTAAATAGTAATTAATTTATTTACGCACATGGGTGAACAGAACTCAGCCACAGCCGATACTATCAATCATATTTACTGCCGTAACATAGCACTGAGCCCGAATTGACAGCTGTGCCTGCTCGGGTCGTAAATTGGGGTTTCCCCATTAATTACCGGCCATCAGAGGTCGCACATGGTGGTGCGAAATGGCTGAATAGACGGAACTATTAAATAATGGGATTGATGCTAGGTATTTCTTAGTCAATAATCTCCAATTAATAAATATTAATAAAAACGACTTTTTAAATTCGATAAATAACTGATCTTCAATATTTTTATGGGAATCACAGTGCTGCCACTACGGAGTTGCCTTTTTTTGTGACTGTCAAATTTATCACCTTCGGCGAGTCTGGCCACTCTATTAGTGAAGAAGCGGCATTTCTGGCATCAAAACAAACAAAAAATAAATTAACTCAAAAAATAAGAAATACTCTTGATGGAGAACATCAACTTTAACGACTTCACTCCCAAAGAGCGCTATGAGATCATCAAAGATTTCCTGGTAAAGATGCGCAAGGCCGATTCCATGCCAAGCAAGAACGTACACGTTCAAAGATTCTTTGAACATTATTTGCGAAAATTCTACAAGCTACCGAATAAATTGGTCAATGATATTGCATACTGCCAACGGGCCATGAAAACGCATCTGGCGATCCATCAGGTATGTGGATATATATCATTCATAAGAAGCTATAACTTACATATATCATTTTGGCTCTTGCAGACAATCGTCAGTGTTTTCGGGTCTCAGGCGGATGCTGTAAGTACTTGGTTCTAATCATGTTCTCTATAAGTAATCGTCCCAGTAATGTGAAGAATTCTAAAAGAATACTAAGGATAGAAGCAATATTACATACTGAATGTATTAGATACTATTGATATTGAAGGTATAATGCATAGAGTATTATAGTTTTGGCCGGGTGATTGTAATTCTCAGAGAAGCACGAATTCAAATGCATTGATTCAAATCTTCAATAAATATCTCTAATTCATACATATAAGTCTACAGCCTCGGCCGACTTCCGCCTCATCCATTTTTAAATTAATATATCATTTAATCGCCAAATTCATTTATTTATATGCCATTTAGAAATATTTGCATAATTACTATACCTTTCTTGTACCACAGTTTTGATAAGAAGTCTCACAAACTCAATTAAATTTATTTACTCTTTCAGGATCCCGTGATCAAAAACCAATACATCAACGAACTGGAGGATTTGCTGTACGAATTAAATGCAGAATGCCACTATTTGGTGCTTCGCCTCCAGGACGACATAGATCGTTTCTGCTTGGCCTTCACGGAGCAGAAACTGAAGCCCAATGAGCAGGTGATCAAGGACATTGTGAGTGAAGCCATAGTGCCACTCATCGTTAACCAAGAAATTGCCATTAAACCCTATTTCGTATTGGAACGACCCACTGAGAGTCAACTGCTCAGAAAGTACTTCATAATAGAAGGTGGTCAACCCGCCGTAGAAAATCCCACTACTGTGGAACCACCAAAACCACCTACCACATCCCACCCCAACCTGGATGTGAAGAAGAGCCGTCTCAATCTGCAGGCGGCTCTAAATCGCGCTCGTTCCAATTCCCAGCCAGCGGAGAAGAACCAAGAGGAAAATACCAAAGCGGACAAGAACCAAGAAGATAAAAAGCCTGAGCCCGCCAAGGACTTCTTTATGAAATCCGTGGGTCTCTGCTCGCATGCGGAGTACAAGCGTCTCAAGACATCAATGGTTGTACCCCAGAAGCGCAAGCCCAGGCCAACTGAGAAAGCCAAATAACTCCACCACTACTCAAAAAATGGAAACATCTGTTTTTGTTCTGTTTCCAAGAAGTTTTTATAAGAATGTTTATGTTTATGTAGGCTTAAGGGACGGAAACACGGAATAACGTGAATAAACCAGTAGAATGATAAAGGTATTGAGCAGGCGATATGAAAGTTTTAATGATAATAGAATAATTGTATCTCAGAAATAATAATCCGATTTAACTTTCTTTGGCCCGTAATATTTTGAAAGTGTACTAAGAGGCTTTAAATTTGAATTCATGTATATTTTATAACTAATCTGAATAACTACAAAAATGTGTCATTTTAAAGAATCTATCAAAATGAAATACTCAACTTACATTGAACCGAAGAAAGCTGTATTTTATTGAATCGTGTTTTAAATGTTTACATAAGAGAAAGACATTGTGCAATGAATATTTGAATGAAACATAACAAGTATTCTCAATACATTTGATTGGTTCAATGTGCAGATAGATGGCTTTGCCAGTTCTTAAATCCGGGTTCATTGTGAATGAAACTTCCACAGTTGCTTCAAACATTTGCGGATCCAGATTTAGGCCATTGAAAGTTGGCCGCGCATTTCATTGGGCTTTTGGAGCTGCGCTTCTCCTGGAGCAAATCCTCCTTGCTGTTAAGCTGAAAGGCATGAAGAATTTGCTCAGTCAGCTTTTCGTAATCATCATCCCCAACGCTGTCACTTCGACGCTTGGCTGGAGTCGACTTCCTGAGGAATGTGCTCCAGATCTTGAACTTTTCCATGTCGAACTCCTTGCCGTGCAGCTTGTACATTTTGATGGTCTTCTTGACAATGGAGGCCCGCATCTTCAGATCCGAAACCGTCTTGATCAGGGCAACCAAGGCGATGTGGCAGCGACTGTGCTCCAGATAGTTCCATCTGTTTGGCAGCTGCTGATGATGGCCACTACGACTTCTTCAAGGGGGCTCGCCGAGGGCCTCGGCCAGCTTGGGAATCTCAAACTTGGAGAACACGGCTCCGGCCAGAGGAGTGAGCACCACCTCGCCGCGCTTCACCTGGTGGGGAACCAACTGGCAGTACTTCTCCACCGCCAGCAGACTGGCCTGCTTGAAGGACAACAGCAGGGAGGCCCCGCATGACGAAGGGCTGATTCTGCGGAGGTCCTGGATCCAGTGCGTCTCGATCTTTATCTCGCTGCGGATCGCTGCCCCCTTTGTATTGACCACATCCAGCCGCATCGACCAGGACACGTCCTTCTTTTGCGACTTGGCAGCCGCCGCCTCCTTGCTGAAGCTGAAGATCACCTGCTGGGCGAAGCGCCGACTGACTGTGGCCTCCTCATAGCTTGGCTCCTCCTTGAAATCCGGACAAAGTTCGATGAACGTCTGCTTCAGCTTCTCGAAGTCAAAGACGTATTTCGCCTTGGGTTCAGCCATGTTACTGAAATAAAAGTTTATGTTAAGGGTAAGTCATCATGGTTTCAGTAAACAACCTACCTTCTCTTACAGAAAAATGTGAATATATAGAAATCAAATAATTATTGGTTTTCAAATTAAAGTAAGTTTAAATTTAATCTCTTTAATCTGTTGTAATTTAAAATATTTTAATAATATATTATTAAAGGTTTCAGTATATTCTGTAGGGTATTCCAATTTCCGTTAATTTCAGCTGTGAAGATGATATATCCGCTTGCCTCAGTTAGCTTACTTGTTAGATATTGTTTTCCTTAAAAGCACGTTCGGAAATTGCAAATACAACAATGAAAAACATGATCAAGTTTCTTTTTTAAATTAATATCTCAAATCAATATTTTTTCAGTTTGTCTGAATATGCATGGTAGCTATAAGGAAAGCAAAAAGTACTTTTCTGAGAGTAAGCAATAAATATCTTGTTGTTTACACTCAAGTTTTTTTGTGTGAAACTAAGCAATATATTCTTGAAGTGGTCTTTGCAAAACTGGATATTTTAAAAAATTAATAAGAATTTGAATTGTTTTACAAAAGTACAATACAATTTTGACTTATGAGACTTTTAGTTGTTAAAGTTCATGTTTCAGAAGTTCTACTGTATATGTGTATACATATATTTCCTCCGTGTCGAAGGGCTTATCAACATTGTCAGTGTGTATATAATTTAACAAATAAAAGAAACACAAGCACTTCTTTTGTCGCGATATATTCATGTAAGTGACTAAGGAACTGTTTTTTTTATCACCTAAAACCTTTGTAAAATAAGCAATTCTTTTTTATTTAATAACTCCAGTTATTTTTTATAATTCCAGGCTAGCGTACTTTAATTTTACTTTGGAACAATATCACCCACTCAGAGCAAAATTATGATTTTTTATGCTCGCGATCCCCCGAAGTGTCGGAATCTTACTGACTTCTGGACAGAGAGTCGAACAAAGCGATAGGCGATCCCACAACCCGAGGAGCACATTCACAACACAACCGAAGTGCAATCACACATGAATACAGCCAATACAATACAGTCGTGAGTAAATTTGCAATTTATCTTCTTTGTGCAGGGCTGGAAAATTAAAAATAATATTCTATACCTATTTATTTTAAAAACTTTATCCGATTTCAAAAATACCATAATATATTATATTTATAATGTTCTATAAAATTATTTAAATGGGTCATTTTATTTCTCCGCACACATAATATAATAAATTACATTTTATTAGATTTAAACTAGTGGAAACTCCATAAATCAGGAAGACTAAGTCCACAATTCTTAGTGGTAATATCCAGATGAAATGAAATAAGCTGAAGATTGTGTCTCTGGTGTCTGAAAGTGGGCGGTGTGGGCGTGGCGCTATATCCACTGCTCATTTGCATATGTGTGGATTGCGGCGGATGGTCATCGTCTTTTTTTTTATTATTGACTTGACAGTCTCCGACTTGCGAGCAATTTGCATACGAAATGTATCTGCACATCCCCGCATCGCCATCGCCTTTCCTATTCCGGGCGTATTGATATATCGCAACCAAAAATGCACAGCATGGGTGGAGAAGACAACAACAGCAACAACAACAACTGAGGGCATAACACAATGGACTGTGACCAACTGACAAGTGACACTTTTTCAAATTGAATATCTGAACCGCACCGAACTCCACTCCCCTCCACTCCACTCGATGGCGAAGTGGAAACCCGAGAAAATACAGCTGAAGTAGCCCCTGCAGGGCCTGTCAGCCGGGATGTCATAAATTCACATGAGTACAGAGATCGAATATTCCAAATTGAGCTCTCGTGTTTTATTTTTTAAATTTCCAATACCGCCAGCGGAGGAAGCGCACAATGGACGGCTGCCACAACGACATCTTGGCCCCCCTCATCCTGGCCGTAATGGTGGCCAATGGGCATCCCCTCACGCTGGACGAGATCGTCGATGAAGTGACGGCGGTGATCAATTCCCAAGCCGAGCTGGCAGTTGTTCCGGAAAATATTGGAGACGGCAAGCATGGCCACAAGACATTTAACACTAGACGGAGGTAGTGGGGAGATGAGCAGAGCTCCCCATTCTCGATAATAGCAGATTTATTACGAAAAACCGTCTTTGGACTCGCGGGAATTTATTATAATAAATTATAGATTTTAAATCTAGATATTGTTTAAAAGGCTTAATTTTGTTGTTAAGGAATATGATTTTAAGCACAGACAAAAAATGACAGAGTAAAAATAAATATCAGCTTATTAAATTTAACGATTTCTATTACATTTTTAAATTAAATATTAATTAAAAAGATTTTAAATTAAACATACTTAATATCATGATTTTATTTGATAGGTCAAGGTGTAAAACATCAGATACAAAAAGAATTTCATAGTAAAATTAACTTTGTTGAATTAAATATTTAGAATTAACAAAAACAGCAATGCAAGAAAAACAATATGAAATCTTTGGATTTAAGTTACATTCGTTTATTTTATCATGTTAAAAATATTTTATTTATTTTAAATATTATTTTATAATAATATTTTCACTAATAGTTCGTTGATTGTACATAATATCATTTTTCAGATCACAATATAGAATATAATACTCCTGAACTGGAATTTTAGGTTATATGGGGAGCCCCTTCCTATTTTCAAATATTTACTACCTTTAAGCTTCTCACATTGCTCTAGGTAGTAAGGTGATTCTTGAGAGGGGATATGCTGTATATATTATCCCACCTTGATGGTACATATAAACACACTTGTGTGTTGGTGGAGGTAACCGAAGCAGAAACACGTGTGGAAAATGTACGAACGGAGCGAGTTAAAAGTTTTTCAGCGTCGCGAAAAATTGTTTATGTTTCGCCTTAAAAGGAGGAAGGTAAAAAATTTTGAATATGTGAAGACGGCGGCGGATGGCTGGGAAACTACGGAATTGCACACATGTGGCTACGGCGGTGCGCCAATGTGGATGAGGATGCGGTGTGGTTGAGTCGGCGAAGGAAGACGCCTTTCCTGGCGGCGTGGGTCCATGGAGCTGGGGCATTGACAGCACCTGTAACCAGCCGGGCTGGGAGTTTTTGGGCAAAGAATCCTACACGTACGCTCGTTCGCCTAATAATCACGTGCCGTGGAAGCTCATTAAATTCGAAGGTGAAAAGCGGCCTCGTCCTTTCTGTCGCCAAGTTATTCACACATGGCCACATAAATATAGCCGCAGGCAGGTTAAGTAAAAGCGGCAAAGCTCGATTATATTGTTACTTAACACAAATCTTGAAAAAACAGGAATTCGGTGGGGAGATCAAAATGTTTAAAACCTTAGTTTACTCTACACAGTTATTATAAAAGTAAATTATATTTTATGAATTTATATTTAAATATTTTATGTTATATACTTTTATAAAATTTTTTGCAAAAAAAAAATATTTAAATAAAAAATATATTTATTTTATTTTAATTAATAAAAAATAATGCAATTTAGTGGAATTGTAGGCTTTTTCGCTGTGCCCTCACAATTATCGATGCTCTCGATCAGTTTCCATAAGAATATCAAATTCGGTTGATTCGTTGAGTCCAGTCAGTTGCAATCACACTTTCCGCGAGAACAAACGTTTCAGAGGAGCAAATAAATAAAAATCGCGGAGCTGCGCAGTTTTGAATTGTTTACATAAAATCTAAACCGACTCTCTTTATAAACAAGAGAATCAAATTACAAATACAACAGATTTTTCTTGAGAATATCTGTATTTTAAATTTATTTTCAACAATCTTTTAAAATTGGTAATACATTTATTTACATATATATTTAATTTATAATGATTTAATTATTTCTAGATTACGATGGCTAGCGGAAACCAAGGGCGTGCCAAAGAATTCGACTTTCAGATGCTGTGTGAGACCTTTGCCGAGATCTGTCCAGACTTTCGAGATGCTTCCGGTTCGGATAAGATGGAGAGCCTGGACTTTGCCAACCGGGTGATATTCGAGTTGGGTCCCAAGATGCGACAGCTAAAGCAAAGTGGCCGTGATCAGATGTGGCGTCTGGTCTTCAATGGTGGTGGCAGTGTTTATATCTACACGTACACGTTCCAGAAACCGATCAACGGGCAGCCCCGCCTCGGTGGCGGAAAGCTTTATCTGACTTTAAAGCAGGCTGGCTTGCTGGCGGTTAAGAAGTTTTGTGCTTTGCTGCCCCAGTATCATGATCCGCGGGATAAAATTTTGCTGACTCCGCTAGCCAGAGCGGTATTCGATCCACCAAATATTCAGAAGATTGCCACTGGGCTAACGAATCTCCTTGGGCGCAGAGTGGACTGCAGTGATGTGGTTCGGTCTGTGATCAGCAGCTGCCAGAGCGATGGATTCCACCTGGAGCACAGCGAAAGCCACGTCGCCCTGGTGGCCGTGGGTGCCACTACCCGTGATTTTGCGGAACGCAAAAAGCTAAGGAGAAAAACCGTAAAGCAGTATGCCAACCACGGCAAGGTCTTTGACTTCGATCAGTACAAGATTTACTCTCGATTTTCCAAGATGAGTAATCAGATCGCTGGGGAGCCACCGCTTTCCGATCCAGAGCCACCCAATGAGAAACCCAACGTGCGTATACGCAATGTGAGTGGGGTATTACGATCCATTGCCAAGGCCACCGATGATCCACTGAGTGGCGGAACCATCGACATGAAGTTCAAGGCCCCACCGAATCAGGCAAAGCGAGCAGAAGTGGAGGCTATGCCCACTTCAATGGATGTCCGTCTGGAGGGCACAAGCATGGAGCAAATGAGATCTAAATTACTGGCACCAGGTCAGCACTCCGGATGGTCTGCTGGGGGATTGTAAAATTAATCTACTAAATTTTATATTGGGTTTTGAAATGGAATGGGATAGAAAAAATAATATTTCTGTAACGCAGTGCAGCGGAATGGACATTTCCGAACCAATAAAGTGTAGTGGGCATTCCGAAAAAATTATCATTGAAAGGTTATATTAGAAACCAACCTGTTGTTTGTTAACTATCAAATAAAGTAATGGTTAAATTATCACTTGTGTAAAGTAAACCATTCTATGGATTGGCACTTTCAACTATTTTGAGTGTATGTTTTTAACTACCCCCAAGAATAGGTAACAGTCAAGCCCATCAAGTGTTAAATTTTGTAATTTCCGCCGTGTTCTCGCTGCACTTAGATGGTGTCAATCGGGCATCAATTTCAAGTGTTCAACAATATATGGCACTCGACGGCATTGCCGCCCTGCAATCCTAAGGAGACCGTAAAAGTTTATGGTCACAGCCTCGTTTTTATCATCGCCTGGAAGCTCCTCAACATCCGTCGATGCCAAAATAAAGGCTGGTGCTGAAAAAGGGCGAAGGCGGAAGATAAGTTCGCAGTTCATAAAACGGCAGACGGGACTCTGAGACAACAAAGCAAATTGGTGGACAGCCAGGACATGGGACTCGAGCTCCGATGCAGGATGTCCTCGCCGCAAAGTCGCTGCTGCGGGCGCTCATTTTTATGGGCATCGGGTCACTAGTAAAAATAATCTTATGACCGCTTATCTGCCCTTCCGATTCCTTTGACTGCCATCTGCAGCTTCCTTTCAGCGCGAGTTTTCAAAATGCTTCTCCTAAAATCAATATATTATATGAAAAATATTTCAATATTTAAAAAATGTAATGGGTTTAACTAGTGTAGATATTATAGTCCTTAATTGTGTTAAACTTGTTCTTTGTAAAACGGGTTCAATTTGAAAAAAAAAACATTGAAAAACTCGATGATAAACATATGTATCTTGTTGTCTTCACAGTCACGAGAAAACTCAATAAAAATAAGACAAAATGCATCAAACGTCTTTATCGATATCGGTATCTATAGATTTTATTTGCATGCACCCAGCTTGTCAGTCTTTCTATACGTATGTTCAGGATGCAAAACTACCTCCTCCATTTTCTCATCAAATGTTTCACTTTGAATGTGCGCTGATAACGGTGGTGAAAGGCGGAATCCCATTTCGCCGACCAAGAACATAAAGTACTTTTGAAAAGACAAACCAAGTTTGCAATGTACATATGTACACAGGCGATTGGGTTTGATGTTGGGCCATTTTGAAGGTGAATGGGTCCCGTGGGCGTATTTTGGAGGACTCTCAGCGAAACCCACGGATATGCTGATATGGCCTTGGGCCTGCTAACGATACGATTTCTCAGATTTTAATTGATTCCTATTACCTTGTCTACCCGTTAATGAGCAAAGATACGAAGGACTTTTTCTACTGAGGCCAAAGGATATTTGGCTTTGCTATTTATTGCTAAAAGAGCCATTAAACGTGTGGCATAGTCATTTAGATAATTGAGGCATCAATACGGTTGGATAAACCTACGGTTTGATTAAAACACATAAATTTAAATGGGTGGAAAGGCGTTTTGGGATCCTCATCATATATTATTGGGTTTTCTTGAGGCTTCGGTGGATGATTATATGGATAAACACTGGATTTAAATCAGTAATTCTTGGCCTATTCAAATGTGGAGGTGTTCTCCTCCGGAAAAAAACGAAAATCTTTGCCTTCGCTTCTCAGTTGACCCACTCTCGCGTTTTCCCCATTTAACTTTATCTGTTTTCGGCATGCTGCCCGATTTCTTTTTTGTTTAAAGGAAGCAATATGCGAAGGGCAACACAAGAGTATACATACATATCCTATATACATATGTGTTCATTTATTGGCGTATCTGCATCTGTGTATCTCTACGATTTCAATGGCTTTTTTTTTGCTTTGTGTATCACTGATTTCAGCTTTTCATTTCAACTGTCTCGCCGTCTGCAATAAAAACACTGATACCAGTGAATGCCGAAGCAAGAATTTCATTGCCTAATTTCATTCCAGAAAATAAAAGAAAAACAAAGTATAAATAAGTTAAACTTTAATCTATGAGAAATAATTAGGATTGTTTAAATTCAGTAATTAAATAAATAAAAAAGATTTTTTAACGGAATAATATTTGGAAAATTTAAAATTTAGGTTTATACCAAAACTTTTGATTCTGTATTTATAAATGAGGGATCAATGAAAAAACTTCTAAACTAATAAACGACATTTGTGATTTATGACCGAAAAGCAAATAAAAACGTATTGTTATTCGCAAAATCGGGTTTTCTGAAGTGTAAGACAACGCCGTTTGCCATGCAAACCTCACTTACGGAAAATGCCGGTTCACGCTCGTAAATCGCCCAAAAACACGCTCCATGCATATCCAGACCAAGAGGTTCTTCCTCGATTCGGGGCCAAACACGAAAATCAATCGAAATGTAATTGAATTGCAGGCACTTGAGAGCGAAAACCGCCGAGGAAACGCGTGCATATTTTACGTGAGCGATTTGCTGAGGCGCTGTGCAAAATGTGTGCGCCGAACTAAAGGGAAAACGAAAGCCGCAATGTCGAGACGCCGTCGCAGAGTGTGGAAATCCTTTTACCCAAATTGCCCGCAAAATATGCAAAAGCGAAAAACAAATATCGCCCAGGGATCTAAAGGGGCTTGTTCTGGCGTTCTGCAAGTTCAAAATACATATATCGCGGACGTGGGAGCTGTGATGTCGGCTGAGTCCTACGATGCGTATGAGTAACGTCGGCGGCACGTACACAACGTATTCGTCATACGCCGACAGGACAGAGTCTCGGGCAATTGGCAAAAAATCGAATCGAAAATGTTGCTTTTTTCCGGACTCCAAGGACCCCCAAAGGCGACATCGAGTTGCCAAAGAAGGAAGCGGAAATGTAAGCGGTGCACAGTGGTTCAGAAGAACTTTATTTTTTGGTCAAAAGAAATGTTTTGTCTTGTTAAAAAATAAATTTAATAATTTTACCTGTTTATTTAAAATTTTAAGTTATATTAAATTAAATTAAATTACATTTTTTGTTTTTTGTATATTTACCTTTTTTACATAAATTCAGTTTACTAGATGTTAACCAAATTTTGGTTTAAACTTCTTGGAGATACAAGATTTAGGAAGATTTTAGCAAGGAACCAATTCCAGATCTTTGAAATCAAAAACTCACCGTTTTGCCCCAATGTGCGCAATGGGCATCTATGAAACCGAATGGGGAGCGAAAACACTGGCGTGGTCATGCATGAACGGCAAACGAAGGCACAAGGACTACGGCCGTACACGATTCCGCCGGATGCGCCGCGAGTGCACGAACGCGTCCAGAAGAAGATGAGCAAATTAAACGACTTCACGCGGATGGGTTTTTGAATTTGCGCCTGCCTGTGTCTTCGGCTGTGTGGGAAATCAGCGATGTTCGCCTAATTGAAAATTCAAAGCTTCTGGCAGAAAAAAAATCGGATTTCATTTGGGGCTATATTCCGAAAATGTGCATTAAAGTTTCCGATATTTTGAAATACCTTTAATTAATTGAAATACCTTTAATTATTTTTTACATACAATTTTAAGCCGCTGAATAAATTTCATTTTATTTATTTTGAATATTTTGTTTTATCACACTTTAGAAAAAGAAAAGAAAATACAGTATAAAATCTGGTGTTCAACCCTTTAAAGATAAACGCAAGGAAGGGTAAACTGTCAGTGAATTAGCTCCAAACAACTCTGGGTTTTTATTAAATATATATATGTATTTGTACCAGTGCTTGCGTATGGCACATAAAAATACAAAGTTTACCCTCATGCAGCATTTCTCGGTGGGATTTGATGGGAGGGTTTTGGGTAGCTCCCAACTTCGCGACGGGTTTCTCGAAGTTTGCGTTTGTTTACGTACGTCAGAGCTGGTAATTCATTTTTAATATTTTCCTTATGAATATTTGCATGAGCTTGTCTCTCACCTACGTATGTGCATATGTCTCTATCCTTTCACTGCTTCGTGGGTGTTATATTGCGCCCAACTCGATTTCGCCATTATGTTGTCCATAAACGTGCACACCTGAGTGCCGGAGTCCTCCAGCCCAACTTCCTTCCACCTACATTTTAACTTCGCCGTAGATTGTCATATTTCACGATGTAACGACCAAGCAGATGGACAAGTCGACAAGAAGACAGCTACACATACAAATATGTGTACAGGAAAAAATCTGTAAATTAATTATCAATTAAAAACATTTTTTTCGATTTTTTCTTAAGCAATGAGAGTATACATTTTTGGAATATGAGTATATATTTTTTTTAATACAATTATATTATTTACAAATACTTAACTACATTAATAGTGTAGTATTATCAGATTGTTCTTTTCTTTTAATTAGGGGTCACCCAGGAATTAAAATGAAACTTGTGTTATTTGTTTGCTTAACAAATATTAGACAATATTAATATTAGTTTAAGAGTTATTACCTTGCAATAAAAAAATGCCAAAGATATTTTTTTCTCTGTACTTACACCGTCGCTTAGATGTTGATGATGGGAGGCTCCTGTCGCATCTTTGTAACGTTTCCTTCGACGCGAAGCCGGAGTTTCCTTGGCGAATGCACTTTGCAGGCGGAAAAGCAACAAAAACTTGTTGATAGTGCAGTTTTTCCCAAACCAAACCTCCTTTTTCACCATGTCATCCCCTTCGGGCCCTCGAAATGAAAGTGTTTGAGTGCGTAGCTTTAAAGTCCTCATGTCGCAGGCAAATTACCACCACAACAAACAAGCTTAAATGGCAAAATTTCCAGAACTGAGAGTGGCGTGTGTCGCCCAGTTTGATTGCTGCTCTATTATGTCTACCTGCGATGTCAAAGCGACCAAAGGAATGGTTTGCAAACGATGTTGATGGGAAAGCCTTAAAATCAAAAAAGGCTATATCGAAAAAGACCTTTAAATTTTAAATTGAAAATGATAAATGTTGGCAGACATTAATGGTAAGAGAATCTTCCATTTTATGCACTAGCAGGCTAGAATATATTAATTAACAAAGACTAGTAGGCTAGAATATTTTAATAAACAAAGATGAACACATGAATTTTGTTATTTTGTAATTTATTAGGTATTTGTTTATTATTTTTATACATTTATTTTCGTATGTAGTATATTCAAATATTTTCTGCATGAAGATAGTTCTTTTTTATTGAATCAGAAAAATAAATGTTTGCAGTAAATATGCTTAAAAATAAAATATATTTTATTTTACTGAAATATCTATCTTACATTTGTTTCTTAAAAAACAAGTAAAATAAAATTGAAAATATTTTAAACATAAAAGCGTGAGTTATATAAAATTGTTTATCCAACAATTGAAAGTTCAAAGTTCGAAGATTGCGTGGGCAAAGTGTTTACCGAATTTAATGTGAAAAAGCCTTGGGCCAGTTGCTCTCAACCCACGGAACTCCTTTCACCTGACAAATGCAGCTTCCGGCCGTAAATAACCCAGTTCACAGACATCGGAACACAGGCAAAAGTCAAATTTATGGCACCACAACATTAACTACACTCCGGGGACACAGCAGCGCTTAATTACGAGCGTGTTGGCCAACTCTTACAAGCCAAGTCATGACCTGGCCAAATGAGCGTGCCAAATTGGCCTGCAGCAAAAGTAAATCAATTTCAAGTTGTACGCACACGCACGGCCAAAAGCATTGGGCATTCGAAGTACAACTGCCCATAAACTATTTGCAGTCACAGTTACTACCCTTTAATACTTTAAATAATGTCTGTGAAATAAGATTAAACCAAAGAAAAAAAGGATATTGATAATCGAGCATTTATTAAAGGGTGTTATATCTCAAAAAATAGTTTAAAAGAATATAACGTTTTTATACAAAAATAAGGAAAAATATAAGTTTTTCAGATTCTGTGTGATATGATACTCATATTTTTACACAACATAGTTTATTACAAAAAGAACATTTCTACAATGTGAACAAAAAAGTCGTGTTTTTCGACCAACATAAGTAACTCTTCTAGTAATTGAGCAAAATACTAGTCTACAGTAAAAAATAAATCCTTTAAAAATATCGGAACAAGTAGATTATATTTGTGAAAAGTCAAACGATTTTTTTATCGAAAAAGTCTAGGCGAGTAAAATCTATAAATCCCACAAAAATATGCATAATAGCTACTTACATAGCTGCCATTTATACAAATGTATATCATTTGTAATCCTACACCCAAAGGCTGTGGGTAAATATCGGAGTCCATGGGCAAATATCAATACCAAGTGTGCCATGGCTGACCAAGATGAATTATTATAAATGGATTAAGGACGAGTTGTGTAATAATTAACTGATATTTGTCTTGCAAACACAGTCTATGGCCAAGTGTTCGATGGCAAATGGCAAATGGGATTCGTTTGTGTGCATAATGCGGTTTCCAACGTTCGGATACGAGAATTGGCAGCAAGGACACGCCAGATTTGCAGATTCATGTCCGGCAAATGGAAAATTTCGCAAATTTCCTAATTACTTACGGGTGGGTGGGCGTTGACCGGCCATCAATGGAGTCGGTCAATTGTTCAGGACTCTAGTCCGGGGCGGGACCACAAAATTTACTGTAGGATTCGCCCGGACACACAACGAATTGATGTCTTTGACACACCACGGAGTGTGCAGTCCGAGTCCTGACCACCGAGTGGTCCATTGGAGCAAACAGATTTCGTGATAATTTATATTTGAGCTGACCAAACAGACACCACTAGTTAAGCATTTCACAGTTGTCATTGGGTGCAGTTTCATTGAATGTATTATTGCAGATAAATTCGGCAAAACGACTTAAGTCCAGCTTAACTTGGATATTGGATATAAAATGAATCTTGACTTCGAATGAAAACTTCAATAATAGGTAAATGATAGTTCTGAAAATATGTTGCAACTGCCATCAACATTTGTACATGCATATATTTATTATAAGTATATCACTCACCATTGTTTGTAAATAATACTTATCCAATGTGCCGACAACTGAATAAACAAACCATTCATGAAATTGATGAGTTTGCAAAAATAAAATGATTAAGTCTCGATCCAGAAATACCCATTTGTTCAATACTTTAAAGTTTAAACAGAACTAACTATATTTCTAATAAATGTTAATTTCTTATATGTATATTTGTTCTCAATTACAAAAAAATAAAAAAACTGCATTTAAAATTGCGCCATTACTTTTCATTCTAATGATACTAATATTAGTTAGCTGCAATAAAAAACGCAAATGTATAAACATATTTTCTGTTTTAAAAATATAAAAAAATAATCGAAAACTATCGTTCAAGCAGAACGCGATAGTCGTTAAACTATCGATGCCTCAAGAACCGATTACTGGATCATTTTTTATTCCATCTCCAGTTTGAACGCTTCGCGACAGTCAGTTTGAAATTTTCCAGTGAATCAGAGGGTCGTCTTTTTTAAAGTTTAATTCTCAAGTTTGCATAGATAAGGTAAGTTGGCATAAATGTGTTCAAGTACACACATTTGTAATTACATATATGAACATTCATTGTGTATGTGAGCTTTACATAGTTTTGATCAAACGAAAAAGGGAGTTCCCAGAAATAAGATTGCAAGCCCCTTGTGAAATAGGCATTTTTAGCGAAATACGATACTGAAAGTGTAGGAAAACATACAAGTAAAAGAATAAAAACATCTTCACTGAGAAATATGCGGATCTAAGCTTATCATTCAAAAAAGAAGAAAACATACTTATATGTATATATGTAGTACTTCCTTACATAAATTATTACACATATAACATCATTGAGAGCTTAGAAGTTTATTATCTCCTTTTTTCAGCAGTTCCAGAAAGACGCGCAAAAGAAAAAACTAAAATGGATGATTGGTGAGTATACACCACACAATGTTAAGATTGTTTCGAATTCCATCTGACTTTCCAGGCTAGAACCGGCTTTTGCTAATCTCTTGGAGAACAAGAAGTTCTCCGACTGTCAAATAATTGTCGGGAAGGAATCTTTCGATTCCCACAAGGTAATTTTGGCCAGTGCATCGGAGTTTTTTGAGCGCATGTTCCTGAGCGATTTCAAGGAATCCAAATCGGGCCAATTCCGCCTGAGCGAGGTGAAGCCGGAAACGTTCGCCAAGTTCCTCCATTATGTGTACACTTACAACAAGAAGAAGCTGGAGGAGAACACCAACTTGATGATAATGGAGCTACTCAGCTGCGGCTCCACCTGGCTTGTGCAGTCGATCACTTCCGACTGTGCGGCGATCCTTAAGGTCAGGGCACCCAATATGGTGATCAGCGATCTGGTCGAGCTCTTCCAGTACGCTCACAACACTAATAACAAGGAACTCATCGAGATTTCTGTAAAGGTGAGGTAATAAAGAATTTCGTATGCGATTTTCTTGCTTTTTTATTTGATTTTCTAGATGTAACCTATTATTATTACGTTTTTTACCTTAAATTTCCCATTCATTTATTTACCCAGTACTTGAGGAGCCGTTTTGGAACCACCATGAACTGCTACGACGCCCTGCTTCTGACCTCCGATGTCTTTGAGCAGTACACCATTATTAGCGAGGGATATTTGCCCGAGATCGAGCGCTTCAAGATGATAGAGTCTTACGTAACGGTGAATGGACTAATCGAACATGTTACAGAGGAGCCTTCGGAGGATGTTGTTGACGATAAGAAAGAAGGAACTGATAGTGGTGTCGGTGAAATGGTGATACCTAAATCAAGTTCGGAAGATAGCGAGGATGAAATCTCAGAACTCGATGGACAACCGGGTACTTCTAAGGCAATTTGCGATAGCAACCAGAAGAATCCAGATACTGTGCACAAAGGTGTTCATCGTCCAGATGAGCCAAAGGACAGCAAGATAAAGCTCATCCACCATAAATATGTAAAAACCCTACTGGGCTACATTAAATTTAGTAAGATGGCAAAAAACGAATTTTACAACATAATTGGCAAGTCCGCCTTGTTGAGCGACAAGGAAAAGTACGAAAATCTCTTCCTAACTTACTAACTTTGAAAAGTATTTTGAGAGGGCAGTATTAAATAATTTCTGCCAAAAGGTTTCATAAAAATGTATGGTATACATTTCAGAATCAGAACCGTTAATGTATAATTTTGATGCTAATAAGAATGTCCCACTTTATTTCCTATGTTGAAAATTTTTCCTAAATAAAGAGTATCACTATGTACTTTTTGATAAAAAAATATTGTGAAACTGTTTCCCTCTTTTCTTCTTAATTTTAGATTTTATAGTTTTGTTATACAGTTCCTTCGGTCCGTGATTCTCTGCCAGATATTTAATCTGCCACCCAAGCTTCGGTAATAATGCCTTTAAATAATAATAAAACTTTTTGTCCAGAAAAGATGGTGGTGGGGTAAGTGGAGTGCTCAGATTTATTATGCTATGAAGCGCAAATTTCGGCCACATGAAGCGAATTTCCACTTATCAGCAGCTACACAGAAACAACATGGGCGAAAAGCAACAACATTTTGCTCATTATAAATGTCATCAGGCATTATTTTGTCCATCAACTCTTCGCAGTTGTCGGAGCGCATTGTTTATGGCTTTTTGCCTCTTGGGTCTCCGGACTCCGGAGTTGCCAGCAGAATCCGCTGGCGCAGGCTTTACTGGCCATGCGGAGAGCCATTTATAATGAAAAGAAAAATTAAACGGGAAATTGAAACCGGACTGGCGTGTTAATGAGAATGCGATGCCATGCCACTCGTCTCGTTAACGACCAGTTCTTAATTTTCGCCCCGGGACCTTCGTTGTTCCTTAACGGCCGCCCAACTTCCAGTGGATTGTCGTGGCTGTTTACGTTGAGGTGTCCGTGAAATTGGGTAATTACTTTTAACGGCCAATGTAACCGTAAACGAAGTTATGATGATGTCCGCCAGTTCCGAATTCTCAACTTTACGCTGAATTGAGTCATCTGAATAGCTGTTATGCCTTCTCATTTGTATTGGTGCTCTACAAATTTTTAAATATTTATGTTTTTTAAAAAGGTTCAACTTTTCAAATGTGGTTTCTTAATTCGGATTTTAATTTTGTAAACTTTTACTTAAATTTTATTTAACTATTTGTCTCTGTTTCTTCCGCACTGTTGCGAACCATTTCCAATATGTAGTTCTCTGTGTTCTCCCTCTCAGCCTCCGGCACTCTCCGATAAAACCTGAGGTACGCCTCCAGAAAAGCTGGGAAGAGGGGTTCGTCGTAGAGGTCAGGTCCATCAGCGCTTCCAGGCGCAACATCCTCATTATTGAGTAGACTGCTGGAATAGTAAAAATATATTAATATTACATACATTAAATAAAGCCAAGTACTAGTTAGGACTGTTTCGACCACACATTTTTCTACAAATTGGATCACTTAATTATTATGCTGAAGGCTTGCAATCGTCACGATTTTTACAGTTTTTATAGTCGTTAATTTTTATAAAACCAAATCCGTAGTTATATAATCTTAAAAAATTACTGTACCTCGAGTTATCTGCGTTCATGTTGCGTGGGAAGAGGTAAAAATAATTAGGGGTGGTAATCAGTAGCTGATCGGGGCCGCAGAGATCATCAAAAGTCTCCACTGAAACGTCTTTCTTATCGATATTACAGGTAAACCAATAAAGAGGGATAACTGTTTTACAATCGCAAAAAATCGAGCTTTTGCTGACAGCTGATATCTCAAAAGGTTTAACATATGACTGGGATATTTGGGTATATCAATTTCTCGCGAAGTATTTAATTCGGTTTAAGAGTGTAATTTTCAAAGTTATTTGCTGTATTTTTTTAATTCTCTATTTTCGAAAATACTCAATGGGCGCCTTAAACAAGTGTGTTACTTTAAATTTTTTTTACAAATTCAGAGTCAATGGCAAGTTCTAAACAATATTCGCTGATTTCTGTGAGATTGTTCGGCAGGCAAAGCTTTGTACACAACAATTAGTGACTCTATTAAGTCGTCGCAAAATCAACAAAATTGAACAAAGCCCAGCGGAGTGCTCCACTCCGGAATCCCAAGTCGAGCAAAAGCAATCAAAACAGAGACTTGTAAACAAAGCAAAAAATTAAGAGAAAAAATGCTGATATTAAAACTTGATGGCGTCGCAGCCGGGCAAATAAAGGCGGGGGTGCTGATGTCTGGGCCCCGAAAATCGTTGGGATATGTTCTCGGATGGGAGGCGACCGCTTAGTTTCATTAAAATTTAAGCGAAACTCAATGGACTGCAAATGCACGAAATTGGATTGGCGTTGGCCCACAGCGAGGATGCTCCGCTCCAGCTGCTCCCGCCGCCAATTTCCGGAACTGCTGGTAGTTCCTTTCTGTTGGCCCGGGAGTATCTGGAAATAAATACCGGAGAGAGGACAATAAGACCGAATAGGCGAAGGGACTCCGTGTCCTCGCAAAGTAGTAAAGGAAGAACTTTGCGAACTTTCCCATTCTTGCACAATTTTGATTTACGACCACTTAACGTTTTTTATGGTCCCAGACTCGGCGATTGTATGGGAATTCGCGTGTGTATGTCAGATTTTTCTTATATCTAAGCTGTAGTCGGCATTCCGGCTCTTACTTACCATTTCAACATACATATACAACCTAAAGTCTCCAATGCCATTGATTGATTAAGCATAAAAATTAGTAATTCAGTCAGCAGAACTATAAGCCGAAAAGCCCTCCCTACAAATTATTTTTAAAATGTAATATTATCCTAATTAATTAACAAAATAGCCTAGTTTATCATAAGCCAATATTGTGTTAACTAATCAGTGCAAATAGTTCGATTTAAATTCAATGGAGGTCCTATAGGATTCTATAGAATCCCTTTCAAATTGGAAGATTGAACTATTATACCAAGCTTAATATATGTACGATTTAATTTATTCTGTTCCCAGATTTCAGAATGTGCCCAGAATACGAATGAAAAACAGACTGTAAATTTTTTTTTTATTCCGATTTATTTTTATGGAAATGCGTGCCTCTCTATTCGATTATACGCATTGCTTCTGCTGGAGTTTACGTTTAATTCAGTTTTTGTGTGGTATATATGTAGCTATGCATACACGAACAACATTTCGTTTTTGTTTTTGATTCTTTTTTGTATTTTTTTTTCGTATTTTGTATTTTGGCTTTAAACTAACCTAATACGGAAATTAAGATGGATTCACATGCAGTCGGGGTGAAAAATCACTTTTTAATTGCGTTCGCCTGAACTGGCGGTGCTTTCGACTGGTTATGCAGTGCATTTTGTTTGACTTTTGATCCTGGCATTAATGCCGACAACTGTGGGAAATCTGCGCAATTAATTCGTTCTGATGATTCATATTGGGGTGTCTGTGTGATGCTCGTGATTAAATATATTGCGCTTAATTGCGATAATTAGTGTGAATCATTGATGTGTGCCCTACATATATAATACAGTCACAGACAAGCCAAGGAAGATTTCGGTTTGCGGTTCGGTTTGCTGCTTTGCGTTGCGTGGCGTCGCGCATACGCCCCGTGGTACAGCAACATCAATAAGTATCCGCACTGTGCATAAATTATGCATGGCCACAACACCAATAAGTATAGCTGCAAACAATTATGGGCTAAATACTAGTACATTTATTAATATTATTTATTCATACGCCTATCAATGCATCCTATGGAAGTAATTTACGAGTACACACTAATTATTCACGAGGGTCGCCACGAGAGTATGTATTCCCTTTTGTTCGAACTGAGGGCGAGTAGGGGCAACGAAAAGCTTACTCTATAGTTGCAGAAAAAATTTCAAATATATATATGTACATTTTAAGATAGTTATTGAATATTAAAATGCCTTCCACAATGCTATTTCCTTTACTTGTATATCAGTTAAATCTATATTTTTCTCTTAAATACTAAACTTTTTTTTAATAACTGGGTGTTATGCAAATAAAACAAGTTAAAATACAAAATAGGTGAGGTGCAAATATTCTTTGCTCTTTAAATATTTATGTGTTTTAAAAATACCAAACCAAAATAATTAAAAAAAACTGTAAACCATCTAATTTATAATTCGAATTTAAATTGGTTAGGGATTTCAAGGGATCGTTGCAGGTTTTCAGTGCCCAATTACTCGCTCTCGTCCCCGAAAACCCAGCGAACCGAACCGCTAACCATAATCCCTTACTTTGATTTGCCATCCAAACCATTTTACTGGAGCAGTTCGCTGACCGTAAAACTCGTTGCCGTGGCCGCGATGACCGCAGGACTCGAGTGATTCGAGGCGGAGTCCTTGGACTCCTCCGGGCCGCGGCTCCAGAAGTGCTCCCCTCCCGCCAAGGTGGCGGTGGTGCGATTGGCCTTCTCCCTCTCCATGGGCGGCTCTTCGCGCCGCTGCCTGACCGCCTGCGCCTGCGGTCACGAGGACATGTAGGTGCACTGCGTCTTGGGCTGCGGCTCCGTCTGCTCGATCGGCTGGATGGCCGCCCGCTTCCAGTAGTCCCGCACCGTTTCCACCGTCTCCATGATGCGCAGGAAGTTCCTGCCCGCCAGCATGGCCACATCCTCCTCGCTCCAGTTGTGATCCTCCAGCAAAGCAGCGAGGAGTTCCGGATACTTGGATACATCCTCCAGTCCCAGCGGCGGCAGCTCGATGCCATCGTATCCGGCGCCCAGGCCAATGTGCTGGATGCCCGCGATGGCCCGCACATACTTGATGTGCTCGATGACATCTTGGAGGCGAGCCTGCCTTCCACACGCCACATCCTCGGAATCGAAGCTCAGCATGATCAGGCCGCCGTTTTCGGCCACCAGGCGCAGTATGTCATCCGGCACATTCCGCGTGGAGTTGCACAGCTGCCGGGCGGCGGAGTGGGAGAAGATGACCGGCGCCCGGGTCACCTGCAGGACATCCCGGGCGGTGGCGTCCGAGCTGTGCGACAGATCGATCATCATGCCCAGCCGGTTCATCTCCCGCACAATGGCCTTGCCAAAGGGCGTGAGTCCCTGCTCCGCCGGCGAGGCACTCGATCCTGCCCACGAGACGTCGCAGCGATGGGTCAAGCTGAGATAGCGAGCGCCCAGGGAGTAAAAGGATCGCAGGACCCCCAGCGAGGAGCCAATGGTGTGGCCCCCCTCCACGCCAATCAGCGAGGCCAGCAGCCCGCGGCGATGGGCCTCCACAATGTCCTGCGAGGACGTGGCCAGCACCGTTTCCCGGGCATACATGTCCGACAGGCGCCGCACTATGTCGATCTGCTCCAGAGCCAACTGGACGGCGTCCAAGCCTTGAGCCTCGCACGGCACATATGCCGACCTGCAAGAGGACAAGGAAAGTGTAAAGGTTAGGGGACAGTGCCAATAAATGATATACGTTGTTCTAAGATGCCTGGAAATATTTTATTATAAATTCTATTTTATTTTTTATTAATTTACCTCTTCTTCTTTTTACATAAATAATAATAATAATCGAAATAATTTTATGTATTCTAACAAGAACCCTTTAAAACCCTGCTAACGACCCACGTTTGCCGTTTAATTGGAAAATGCAAAAATGTAAATTGAAAGTGCCAAAGTGGTTAGTTGAACTTTGCATTTCTGTTGCCATTTGATAGGGCAATAAGCGAGCCGGGGGGCATCCAAAACTTCGCAGAGGGTATAGGGTAGAAACCAGAAGCCCCGCTGGTTTGGGCCAAACTCCAAAACGAAAGTTCAACAAGGCCGTCCTGCGAATTGAAATGCGAAATTGGCGAAAAGTTACGCTTGCGCCATCTGGCGGTCACTTTGGATGGGCGGAGTAGCTTCCAACCGAAATGAAGTCAAGTCGATTGCCCATCAGCGTTTTTCCCAAACTGCAGCTGTCTGCCGCCTGTCAGATTGTGCTCCTCCCCTAAGTCCCCTAACCAAATTCGAATATTTGGGCGTGGAATGGTGGGTGTAGCTTACACAGAAAAATAACAAATAAATATACAACCTTTTGCAAATTTCGTTGCATACCCAAAAGGCAAATCAACACTTTTTTCAGGTAGAGTGAAATATCTAGTTATTAAAATATCCAACAAATATTTTAAAAATTATATTAAAATTCTAATAGGTTCTTTCAAAAACTTTCTTATAGAATAAATAAAGAAATATAGAAAATATACGGTTTTTAGTTTGTCTCCAAAATTTTTTTTCTATCCAATATCCTATCCTTTGCTTTAATTAAAAATCATGTTAGAAAGTGTAATAAATGATTTAAAATCGGATACGCCAGGAGTATTTTTATATATATAGCTCATAGCCTATAGCTCATAAAATAATTCCTAGTGGACCAGTCTTAGTAGGCTTTTCTTTCAATGTAAGTTCTGTGTAGGGAAAGGCTGAGGAGGACCCAACAGCAGACAGGTTGGCTGCTTGCCCTGGGGCATCCAGCCGGTTGCCAAATTTTATTTTGCAGTCAAATTGTTGGCAGCTTTTTATTGCCGCGCGGGGGAAACTGTGGGCAGGTCACGAGTGGGCGGCTGTTTCTGTTCGGATGCCTCCGAGTGGGCGTGGCAGCTGGCTGTATGTTGCCATGTTTTGGCCAGCACTCGAATGCATGGTTCTGTGGAGGGGTCAGATCTCTGTGACCCGGGTGGATGTCGCAACGGCCTGATTGCAGTTTTATGTGACTTTCCCATTTTCATGACTTGGCCGCTGGTGGGCGAATTTTCATTGCGTATACGCCCCATTGAATGTTGTAATTTCATTTAAGTATCAATATGGGCTCAATTGGATTTAAATCATGACAATGATTGCAAAATGATTATAGGTACCTTTAGCCTAATTGATATGTTGTGCAATAATAATTGGATGTAAGCAGTCAATATAGCAGAAATAACAACATTTACTGGAGTATGAAAAATACATAAGAATCTAAAATCAAATCGATTTTTTATAAGTTCTTGAATGTAGATCAAAGTGGGTAATATACTCCTGCTAAAAGTAGACTTATAAATCTCCAAAAATAAGTAGATATTTTTTCCTAGTTAAATTACAACTGATATTTCCCCTTCCTCTTCAATGCACTATTCAAAATAAATACATTTTAACTATCAGAAGTTTTTACTAAAGGTTGCAAGTAAAATTAAATATTGTAAAGGATCTTCTCGAGCTCAAACATATATTATATTAAAAACATCTAGTAAAAATTTTCCCTCCGTAGCTCATCTTAGTTTTTTTTATAGACAGCTTTAAATAAATAGATATATAAATTCTAGGACTTTTCAGTACTCACCACACTTGGACGCTGACCAATCCCTGCTTGAGTCGCTCCATGTCCGTTTGCGCCCACGACGGCCGCGCCCACAGCGACTTGTGGTCGACGTCGTGGCTGAGGTGGAGCTCCAGGCTGCTGTGGGCGTACTTGCGGACGTTCCAGGCGTAATTGTTGTGCCCGTCGACCAGCGGCACCTCGCGCAGGATTCGGCGGACGATTCTCAGTCTTTGGGCGTGCGAATTGCGGCTGGGCGCCATGAGGAAGTGCTGGTAGGCCAGGGTGGCGGCGATGGCCAGCAGGCAGATGGCACTGACCAGGGTGAGGGCCACCAGCCAGGAGCCCCTCCTCCCCTTCTGTCCGCCAACGGCTCCGTCGTTCGCCTTCCTCGACGACGCCTTGCCCTTCGCCTTGCCCGCGGCCCCGCCCCCCGTCGCCGAGCTGAGCGATGTGGGCGACTTGGCGTCCAGACCCACTATATCGCCGCCCACCACCACGCCCCCGGCCAAGGGATTGCCAAAGTTCACCTTGGACTTCTGGATGCTGGCTATCTCGCCGCCGGAATCGCTGTTCGAGATCGAGTTCTGGCGGGACAGTGTGCGGCGGATGTTCGAGTGCTCGGTGACGTCGGGCAAGCCACCGAAACCAGTCGTCTGAAATGGGCAGAAATTAGAAAAATATTTGTTATAAAACTTAATATACATTTTTAGTTTAAATTATTAAGTTCCAGAATATAAAGTATATTTATTGTTAAAAAAATATTATTTTGATATATTATTATTATGGTTTTGTTATATGTAGGTATCTAAAGATACATACTTCAAGTATTCGACTTTTTTTTAATTTTAAGAATATATTTTGTTGCTTCTAAATTAATTTTTTTTACAATGCCTATTTATAATGAATGTAATATTGAAAGAAATATTCTTAGGTTATATGTATACTTCAAAGAATCGTATTTTTATTAATTTTAAGAGTATATTTCGTTACTTATGAATATATTATGCCTATCTACTAATGAATTAAATAATGAAAGAAATATACGTTTTTTCAGTTAGCGGTTCCCTTTAGCGATTCAGTGCGCCTTGCAGCCGTTTCCCATATCCAGAAAACACAATGCCCAACTTCGTTCGGGGTGGTGAGGCGTTGACTGCAGGGTGATACAACCGTTCGTCGAAAAGTTGCTTCATTAAAAGTGCGTCAAAGTTTCTTCGTTGATTTTGTGCCCTAATTAAAACTGCAGCCGAAGAAGCAAACTTCGAGCGCTCTGCTATATTCATAACTTGCATGAAACATCAACACGATGCGCAGGGAAACTTTTTAATGAACCGAATAACCATATCAGAATCAATATAATGGCCCGGCCACGTTCCATCCACCCGTTCACCTCTATATCCCGCACCTTGTTGCCATTCCGAGTGACGGAATCATGGCTGCCGGGGCTAATCTTGGCCCGACATAATTAAGCCCCAGTCATAATTCATGGACTTGGGCCCACATGTGTCCCCAGGTCCAAAAAGCTAACTTCTTCTTCGACCCATCTCGATCCCAAAGGGGGCGTGGCTATACGCCCACCCGGCAAGAGGACAAAAACGGGAAACTTTGTCGTGTGAAAGTTGTGACATAAAGTTTGCCAGGGGCAGGCAATGATTTGTTTATATTGCGACTGCCTGAGGAATTATGCCAAAACTGTGCAAAGTACAAATCAAATCTAAATGCGCACATTGTTGAGCACAAGCCAGGGAATTGCGAGATGGAGACATTGTGTAGCACAAAATTAGATTGAAAGCAAACTTGGAACATTGTCCTGAGATAAAACAAACTACTTTGTGGATGATTTATTCAATAAATAGAGCATACATGAAAGTCAGTTTCTGCCTGATATATTCTACTTATTGGGTAATTAGAAAAACTAAAATATTAATTTCCTGTTCCTTAAAGCTCTCTTAAGGCACTTGAAATTGAGTAGTAAAACTTATTAAACATTAATGCTACCAGCAGGTCAAAAAGTCACATTAATAAATAATTCATGATTTAACACCAAACATTGAAGTTTAAAATGCACATCACTTCCTGTTTGATTAGGCTTATAAAATATTTTAATTAATACTGTACATTTCTTAGTGAGCAACATTTTAACGATGAGTTTCTATTTCAGCTTGAAAGACTTTTAATTATATTCTTTCAATAACGTAAAGTTGTTTTTTTTTTTAAACAAAAAACTTGCCAGTTGTGCATTTTTGTGAAAGACAGTGTGTTGCAGAGTTTGCACCATGTTTTTCTGAAAGCTTTGACTCACCCAGACTGCGGCTAATTAGTTGGAAAATCGGCACCACACGGCGTATGAGCAACGAGCGTGATGAAAAGCACAGCTCTGTTTTTGCTGGCTTTTAATGCACGGAAATAATTAAAATAAATTAACTTAAAAAAATGCAGCCACGAAAGGGACGACGATGTGGGCTTTGACCACTCGCTACATTTTCAACTATTTTTAATTATGAATTTCAAACATCATAAAGCAGGCAGCGGCGAAATTAACTTTCATAAAAAGCAGCAAAAGTTTTGCGCGGCTCCGTGAAAGTAATAAAACGATAACAAGATGGCGGAGGAGCGAACTTTTGGCAGCGAAAGAAATATTCATCTCAATTTATTCAATTTTTAATAAAAATGCAAATATTTTACGTGCTTCCGCTATCGTACTGGCACCCTCGCACTTGCATCCTATACATTGCATAGCATAATTCTTTCCCCTAGATTTCGTGTTTAAAAAATCACGCTAAAAGTTAGGGAGCCACCGTTCGCTCGCTGCCTAAAAGGCGCTTCATTGTACAGGGCACTGCACTTTTCCGCTCGCTCGAAGGACGAGGCGGGGCTTTTCCGGGACAGCTTGGTGTAACGCGAAAAGTTTGTTTGCCAACGGAG
Source organism: Drosophila takahashii (assembly GCF_030179915.1). Classification (NCBI taxonomy): domain Eukaryota; kingdom Metazoa; phylum Arthropoda; class Insecta; order Diptera; family Drosophilidae; genus Drosophila; species Drosophila takahashii. The sequence continues at coordinate 16,069,363 of NC_091680.1, forward strand.
GTCGCATCATCGTCATCGCGTTGGCGGCGTTGCGGGAGCTAAAGCTGTAATCCGGGCACCAGATTTGGCCACATTTTCCACAGACTTTGCTCGCATTTTGGCAGGCGTCAGGGCCGCCCGAAAAATGCATGACCATGAGGGCCCACAGCCACCGGATCTGTCCCACAGGTTTGCTGTAGTTCCGCCAAGTTTATAATTAGTTTAGTCCGGGCCATGCCCTCCATTGACATGCCAGCCAGAACCAAAAACAATCGCATTTATGGGGGCAACTATAGTTGGCAGTTGATGGGGCCACTAATTGCCACCTAAAACTTCACAGCTAAACAAGCATAAATTTTGCAATCTTCCTAAGTTATAAGGAATAAGTTAAGTAAAGTGAAGTAAACAAGTGACGGTTTATCACAATGTTATAAAAATATTATTATACATTTTTCCATATATTATAGGTTTTAAGATCGTATTTGTCTCATAAAAGGAAGGCTATTAATAATTTTAAAGTTTTTATAGATCTTAATAAAAAGCTGAATATAATGCCAGTGTAAATGAGAATCATATAGAGAGTAAAAGCAATGCCCATAATATATCATCCCTTGAATTCTGCATAGAAATATTTAATAATTTGCACATTTTTGTATATATACATCAGCACTATTATTATCTATTTTGGAGGAGATGCTATAAAACTCACTTAGCACTCTATTTCCACCCACATAAGGACGGGTCTCGCCTTAGAAGTGAGTGCGATACAAACGGATGGTGATGGCGTTTTGTGCGTCTGGCGGACTTTGTACAAATTGGCTCCATTGTTGTTGCCTGTTGTCTGATCCCAGACCCGGGGCAGAAATTCGTCCAATTGAGTTTTAAATAAAAATGAGCAGACGGTGCGGCAACAACAATGGCAGCGGCAGCAGCAACTCCGCAACAGCAGCAACCTGCAGCACGTCAGCAGCAGCAGCAACATCAGCAGCAGCAACATCAGAGTCATTCAGCTCGCACAAAAGGCGAAAGGAGGCGGCAACAGGACCAACGTCAACAAGGACAATAACAATGAAAACGGCAACGGCAAAAAATAGAAACGGGAGCAAGAAAAAACTGTTACGGAATGCTTTATAGTTTCCGCCATTATTTTCCCTTTTGCAGCTGCAGTTTTTAGTAGAACCTCTACCAAGCGATATATAGTTTTTTTCCCCCGTCGTAGTAGCAACACCCTGGCAACGAGAATTTAGTCCGAGACTAAAAACAACTAAAATCTGTGCCGCATGTGCAACAGCCAAAGGGGTTTAGGCACTGGGCGGTGGACAGGAAGCGCTCTTTGCTGTATGCTGAAAAGTATTTGTCATGCTGTATCTCATCCCCGCCATGTGCGCACATATATCATGTTATACGCGGCACTCGTGGGAAACAAAGCAAATCCATTCCATAAATAATCCCCCAGTGGTTCCATAGAGAATTCGGGGAAGCGAAATGTGGATGTGCACTAGGTGCTAGTGCCAAAATGTTCTCACATTCTGCGAAAAGTAAGAACCAAAGGTAAATTGGTTGTCTCACTTAAGCTCTTCCCCACGACTAGTTTGTTATGGCCAAAATCTTTTGATCTTTAATACTGATATTTTACTAAACGGTTAAAGCAATTTTTATACAATGCGAGTTTAAGAATATCTTCTAATTAATTGTCTAAATTCTTCAGTATTTACTTCTTTATTTAAGTTTATTTTTGTTAAAAAATCTTAATGGCTATTTTATTCTCTTGTTTCTGTCATGTTAGTAATTTGGGAAATTTCTTGCATCTGGCACAGGACAACTTTCGTTGAGGGGTAATAACTTTCGCAGACAATGCCATAAACTTCACCATATCAATTTATCGAGTGGCTCTTCGCCTTGATTATGATTGATTCGACCATGAAGGAAAAGTAATGTACAAAGAATTTGCGGTCAGCTTTCGCAATTCGCCCCCATTGTACGACGGATGCGATGGAGTTGTCCCCCGTTTCGAGTCCGGAACCCAAGGACCCCGGAGAGTGCGCAGCAGGCATGTCGACAGCCCGGAGTTGTCGACTGCGGTCCTTGCCAGCTGCCGTTCCTGCTGCTGTTTTTAGTTTTTCAAATGTCATTTGGCCATTTCACGCTGATGGACATCAGTCTCTGGCCCCCGCCCCTCGTTCTTCTGGCCCACAAATTGCCTTGTGGCTGCCACGTAATTTCTGCCTTCCGTACTGAGGTTGCTCCGGCAACAGCCACATTCAAATGTTGCAATCGTGGAAGGCAAAACCAAAACCGAACCCAAACACAGTCCGAAATTACACAGGAAAAAATTGATGGATAATAAAAATGTAATGCAAATATTATGGATTTTAATTTGTATTTAATGGTGCATTTAAAATTAAAATTTAACGACGACTAAAAGATTTGTTATGAGTTCAAAAAAAAGTTTACCTTAAAAATACATAACAAACAGTTAAAAAAAATACAAATCAATTTTAAAATTTTGTTTTAATATAAATATAATTAATTTTTTTTTGAAAAACCAACTGAATTAATTTTTTTTTGTGCAGGCCCAGGAGATTGGTCCGAAGGACACCAGACTGTTGGCCGTTGGCGTTAGCCACAATGGCTGTGTTAGAGCTTCGCATTTTGTTTGTTTATTTTGCCGTCCCATTGCGACTTATGTGGGCGATGACCGGCGAATGTCCGCACCCTCATCGCCCTGCCGCCCATTTTTTTGCCTACTGGCTGCCTTCTGTTTGTTTTGTGCCAACGGAATCGAAACGTTCTAAGTGTTCATTAAACAATTTAAAGTTGATTGGCCCTGAATGTCTGGGCCAGGAACGTGTGTGATGTATGTGTATGTCTCAATGGATTTGGCCTCAAATGTAATTTGGCTGCTGATTGCGTTAAGCGGCCGAGCACTTTCCTAATTGTAATGTCTTGTGGCTGAATGGCTGAATTAATGCCTTATCCGATAGAGATTGGTGTGTGTTATCATCAGACAAGTTTCTATGGAGAAATGTTCCGTATGTCAAAGGCAATCTAATAAAAGTTGTGCGGGCTTCTTGTGCAGAAGGGCGTGATTAAAGAAGCTATCCTTGGATGCATGGGGGAAAAATATTGCTAAAAGAAATTATTCTGAGTAAAGTTCCACTAGAACACACTAGCACATTTTATTAATTCAAGCCAAAAGAAAAGTAAATTAAATAAAAATATTATTCAATTTGTATTGGTTTAAAAGAAAATATTTTTTCTTTTACCAAAATTTGAGATCAAATCGTCGAACATATTTTGATTAGTTTATCTCACTACGCCAGTAGTTTGCTGATTGTGCAACAATATTCTCTGTAGTCACGTTCAGGCTCATAACAGAGTGTTTCATCAATTCCACATCGCATTCCTGGCTCCTGACAGCCCTCAACACCCGCGAACATGAACAGAAAGCCGGAGCCCGGGACAATGGATTTGGAGTGTCTGGTTCTGGCGAACTTGACACGCAGCCACCACGTCCATCAATCAAAACTCACTTGGAGTTGCGGTGGAACAGTGTCTGAAAAAAGTTCTCGAATGAATGGCAGCTCTTGGCCAGATACTATTTGCACACGAAACACAGGAAAACGCTGGGCGGAGTGGAAAGTTTGACTAGAGCCCAAAGTGCGGACTCGACATTTTTGGGCGGTGTCAATGGAAAGGGGGCGGGGTGTTGGGGATTTGGCAAACTATTGGCAAACTCAATGATGGGGAGCATCGGAGCGAAGCAACCGACACGGATAGGGCTTGCAAGGATCCACGGAGAAAAATGTTTGGAGTTTCTGTGTAATATTGATTTTATATTTCTTTCTAATAATAATAATAATATTGATTCAAACGCGTATAATAATGCGTTAAAAATAATATTCCTCTTTGTATACAATTTTTTAAAACTATTTATTTCTAAAAATGAAGGATTTGCTAACTCTTGAACACAATGATTTGATTCTTAACATTTATGAATAATATATTTTTCTGTATAATTATAATAGTTTTGATCTTAAACGTCATAAATGAATAAAAAGCACTTTTCCTGCATTTTTCGCCGTGTTTCAGTAGATCCAAAAAGTGGACAAGGCAACAAAGCGGGAAATGAAGACGGGAGGTATGAGGCCTGTGGGGGAGAGCTGGAGAATAATGGCGATTTTTATGGCTTTGGCGGAACGCATAAAAAACCCAAGCTCCGTGGAGCAGGAGCTCGAGCTGGACAAATGCCCGGGCTGGTGAAAGGCAACTGAAACTGAAAACTGAATCTGCAACTGCAACAGAACGACATTTGCAACATTTAATTTATTATTCAAATGTGAACAAATGGCGCCGGCGACCAAAGATGACAGCGCTCCCAGTGAGTAATGGTTTCGAAGGACAATTGCCCCGGTCCCAGACCTTTCACCCCTGAAGCCCCTGGAAACCCCTTTTAAAACCCCCCGATTCGCCCCCTTTTTTCGGGTTCTTGAGATTAAGTTTGCCAGTTTATTGTTGGTGGATTTGGCAGTCGGATAGGAATCATGTCCTGGATTTGATTCGCCCTAGTCGGTAGTCCAAACAAATTGAGTTACATGCAAATAATCGTTTGTCCGATTTGGTCACAGGATGTGTGTCCCACGCTAGGGTAAATAAAATCGTTGGTATTTATCATGTTTGGTCCCCACCATCGATTTGCTTTATCTGTCGAATTTCGACACCAAAAGGATACTATTGTGAATGGAAAGTAGGACAATTGAGACTTTTAAAATATATATTTTAATAGTGAGCTCTTGAGTAACTTTAACTGCAATTAAGCTTTAAGCTTTGCATATTTTACACCTGTTTTGTAAAGTGGCTAACCGCAGAATATGTTCATTTTTTTGGCCACAAATCCGGAGAACAGGAAAAATTGCTCTTTTTTCAATCTATATCAATGTAACCGCAAATAATTAAACATTCATCTGATTCGGGTGCGTTATATTCACTTCAGTTTACACAACTTTTTGGCTCCACACCTCAAATTCAAATGCAACATCTGACAGAGCCAATTTGCATATTTCAGCATGTGGGCACTCGTCTAACTAAATAAACCACTGCAAGAGCTCTTATCAATGTATGATAAACGTTGAATATATTTACATAAACTTCGGTTCTTATTTAATTTCCGTAGCTCACTTTGATTTAGTTTGGAATTATTTCCTGTTGGCCAAAAGTTTAATTTAATGCTCTTTTTTCGGTAATTTGACATAGAATCGTACAGAACATAAAGAGACAAATAATTTTATTTGCGCCAGACATTCTAAAATTTAATAATCCCGCTTGATTTAGCGATTGTTTGACCTCTCAAAGCCCCTTGTGTCGTCTTCAAATCAAATCAACTGCGGGGAATATCGTTTAATGGAGGGATACGGATATAGCGGATATGTGCGCCATAAAAGTATACGAGCTTCTTTATGGGGGAATCTGCATAACGGATCCTATCTGCTTGAAATAAAGGCGGCACATCTTCCATTCAAGGCCAGGTCGTTCGATTCGGTTGAGGCAGTCCTAGCACTGGGCCAAATAAATGATTATCGTTTTTAAAAATGAATTTAAGCTAAGGAAATTATTTAAATAGAACATTTCTTCAGTAATAAAAATAAGCGAATTATTCTACGCTCTCTGGATGACTTTAAAAACCATTTCCCAATTTTAAAATAACATTTTTTTCAGTGTTTTGTTTTGTGACAGGCGGTGTCGTCAGTGAAATCGCGGCACGAACACAAAGAGCCGGCAATAATCGTAAATGCTTCCCTCTCCTCATCCCATTTCGGTGGGATAAACGCCATGAATGCCAATTACAGGAGCGGCAACGGTCTTATCGTTATCAGAGTTCCACCCACCTTTGGATTGCACGATTTCTTTACCTTAGTTTTCTCTAATGGTTGGGTTGAATCTTTGTTTTTAATTTAATGAGGACACTAGAATATATGGCCTCTTTATATGTCGCTAAATGTGACTGCTCATGACTGCGGAAAATTCTAAAGCGACCAATAAGGAACTAATCAATACACAGGTACATAGAAATACAGCAAGGACTCTAAGAACTAAATGCGCAATTTATTTAGTAAGTAGCAAGTTAAGTCCTTTTATCTGTACTGGTAAAAATACTTAGTAAGATTTCATATTCAATTCAAATATATTTGAACATTTTTTTGTTATGTTTTTTTACATTATGTTTTTTATTTAATTTTATTTATATGAAAATATTACATTTAACAACTTTAGTTTATTTAAATATTTTAAACTTTGAATTGAATATGAACTTAATTTTGTTATCGACGTAAAGTATTTAAAGTAAATATTAAATATGTTTTTTTTTTAATATTACGTTTAAGTAATAAAATTTTTGAAATAAATTTGCAGTTATTTATTTGTACTACTCCATTTATTATTAGTGTAGATTTGTCTTCTCTTTTTGCCCCCCATTTTGTTCTATGTTTCACCCTTGACTCATCCACCCACCTGGTAGTCCATGTAGTTGTCGAAGTGCATGTAAGAGCAGCCGCCCGCATCGCCTGGCCCCGGAATGGGCAGCCCGTTCTCGTCCAGCTCGACGGCGGGCGGCGGCGGAGGCGACGGCGGCGGCAGGTTGTCGCCCTTGAAGGACACCCTCTTCGGCTTGCCCCCCAGTCCGCTGGCCAGTCGCCTTCCCCGGCCCAGGGTTCCTGAGCCCATCATGTAGGCCAGCGAGCCACAGCCCACCACTGCGTCCTGCTGCTGATGCTGCTGCTGCTGCTGCAGGGACTGAAGGCCGCAGGCTCCGAAGCGGAAGTGCGGCATGCAGGTGGTGGTCATCCCACCTGCTCCGCACTCGCTGCCCTCGAAATCCGACTCGACGTCCGCAACAAAGGCGGCCGGTTGGAAGCCGCGCGGCAGAGTAGACGCCACCGAGGGATTTGCGGGATTGAGATTGGGATTCAGATTGGGATTAGGCCCGCCAGCCGATGCCGGCATCCTTTGGCGTCCCAGCGTCCCGGTGCACAGGATGTTCATTTGCTGTGGATGCTGCTGCTGGATGGTGTGTGGAATCTGTTCGCCCTGCAGGAGAGCCAATTCGCCGGCATTGGCTGTTGTTGTTTGTGCTAAGGTGGCTGGGTCGGCTGGCAGGAGGTGGTGCGTGGGCTGCAGCTGATAGTAGTGCTCCACCATGGCACCCACCGGAACTCCTCCTCCTCCTCCTCCTCCGCCCACCGCCCCCTCGACGGGAGCCGGCAGAAGAGCTGTGGGTATCACCATGATGGGCATCATGGCCGGCGGAGCCGAGGAGCCCGACGATCCACCGGCGGCGGCGGCCTGCAGCAACTCCATTTGGCACATCTCCTCGTAGCTCATGGGACGCAAGTGCTCCATGTCTGTGTTTTTTTCTGGGCGTGGTTAATTCACAATTTTTATATTCACTTCACTGTTTTGTTTTTAAACAATTATGAAACTCTGGTTTTTCTGCGTTTTCCACCTGTGCACTGTACCCTGTGCCAATACATATATTTTCGGGGGTGGAGTGGAGAGTGGGTGGGAAGTTTTCGCGCGCGTTCCCTAGGTTTTGCTCACATCGCGGCAGACAAGAAACCCGTGCGCTTTCGTCCTTTCGGCAAACTTTATTCCGCGACAGTCCTGCAGCTACTGAGCCTGCCTGTCAATCTCTGGAGATTTTCCCACCGCCAATTCGCCGGAGTCTGTGCAGACGCAACGCATGCGCCGCCCGGAATTTGTTAGCCAGGCTCGGCTCTTCGCCGCAGACACTACCTCCTTTTTTACCCCCACTTGACGCGTTTTGTTTTGATTCCGTTTCGTACAGGGGGAAAAATAAATATGAAAAACTAGGCATTTAAAGGATTTGGCTTTTAATAACTTATGCCAATTTAAATTTCGAAATAAATAGAATCATTTTCTATTCCTTCAAATTGTATAAAATATTTTCCTGTATTGTATTTTAATGGGTTCTGATTGGTGGGTGATCTTGGATTTGGTTGTGTTGTGTTTTTCTATACAAATATTTTGATGCATACTTTTTGAATAGCAAATTTTCTTGCACTTTCACCTGAGTGGGCGGTGGGAATCTATTTCCCAAATCAATTTTCATAAAATTTTAAGATAGAATTATTTCGAAACTTCGATTTGTAAAATGACTTACTTAATGTAGCATTTAAGAATAAGAACTATATTTTATATATGTTATCACTTTTGAAAAACTAAAAAAAGTGGGTATTTTAAAAATTTAAGATTTAAACGTAGAATTTATATACTTTTTTCTCTCAGTGCAGGCTTAGCGTTGGAGTTGGCGGAGTTGATTGCTCCCATCGTCTGTTTTGAAGCCATGTTGATTTTCGTACGTCGTGGGAAATTAAAGCTCCTCCCAGCTGCTCCCGCAACTCGAATACAAGATTTTAATTGCCGCTTGCCGAGAAGTGCGGCGTCGGAGTCCCCGGAGAGTGGGCATTGCGGTGAGTCCCATCCTTTTGGTCGTTTTCGTCCTGCTGCAATGCGCAGATGTGCAACCAACTGTTGGGCTAGAAGTCCGGCCACCACCTACAACTATTTATGCGGGTGATGAGTGGTCGACTGGCCTCCCGACTCCGAGGGAATGACCTGGCTGAATGGCCGCTGATTGCACCGAGGTAGCCTGCAAATGACTTTCTGATATGCCCAGCAAAATATTGACTGTGCTGAGCTCACACAATCCCACCGCTTTTTCAAACTCATTGGGGAGTACGAATATAATATACTGCCGAGCACTGGGCGAAATCGAAATGTTACTGATATTGGAGAAAAAATTAAATCGCTCGACTGCAACGGGTTTTTAATGGGCTATTGTTTGGGCACCAGTGCGGATGAGTAATATTTGCTAGTTTTTCATAGCGCCATACTTGAAAAATCACTCATACGCAACGAGGACCGCCGAAAGTATGTGTAGCTTTATTGTACTTCAACATTTTTACGATGTCCTTGTTGTGTTTGAATTATTTGGTCGTCATACTTCAAAATTTCAAATAGCCCGGAATGTCAATAAAAAACAAAATCATTTTTATGGTAATCCTAGTGGTATTAAAAATATGATTTTTATTATTCTTGTAGTGTTGCTATTCAAAATAAATTTAAATATTAACAGTCTGGCTCTAAGTACCTTGCTCACTATTTTTTCAAATAGAATAATGTTTGACAAGGCTTAAAAAAATATACAACCTAAATACGATTGATAACGAATATTCTGTGTAGGCTGCCGGACAATTGTGGGGCCCAAAAAATTTGTATGTGCCAAAAGCATTTGTATCTTGACACTTTGGACGACCGGAGCCCGTAAATTTGTACAGCAAATAAGTGAATTCAGACAGCATCAAGATAGAGCTTAAAATATTTGTCATAGTCTGCGGAATCGCACATGGAAATCTAGACACGACGAACTTTTCACTATGTTCGGTAGTTCCCGGACCACCTCGAATGAATCCGCAGCCACGCGTCGCGATTTCAGTATTTTTTGTTTTCGGTTTTCCGGTTTTTCACGACACCTGCGGCGATGTCCCATTTGGGAGGCAGAGGCAAAGGAAAGAACACAGTTGGAGATGTCTTTAACAGATTTTTGAGTCAACGTTTTTGCGTTGTTGCGATTTGTTGTGCTGTATTGTGTTACTTGCCTCTTATTGTGTATTATTTTTATTTTTAACACACTTCCCAGTGCAACTGGCCTCCCTCCCCCTCCCCCTTCATTTACATTTGTTTCATCCTATTATCCTGGTTAACCGGCCCGTTCTCAGCACTCCACCGTTCCACAGTTCCAACGTCGTGCCATTTGTCAAGTTCTGCTCCCAACTTTAGCCCGCGGCTTTTTTGTAATTACACAACTCGGGGTGCGGGAAAGACAAAGGGGGAGGAGCAGGGGATTTAGCTGGGTAAATGAAAGCGGCTTAAAAAAGCAGAGCGTTGGGGTTTTGTGGTGCTCGTTAAAATTTGTTGCTCTCATTTCGATTGTTGCTGCGGTTGTTATTCTGTTGTTGTTGTTGCTGTTGTTGTTCTCTGGGTTCTGGGATTGTTGTTTGCGCCGCTGTTGCCGATTTTAGTGCGATTCCGTTGGCCCCAGCAGGCATAAAAGTTGGGCCGGGATTGAAGGTATTACGCTTGAATATGCGAACCGGATTGAAAAGCTCGCATGAAGTTGCCCGACCATGATTCATGATCCCCTTCTGGATGGCCACTTTAATGCTCATTCAATTTTCCAGATCCCAACAATTAAGAGTTTTTAATCATCGACTAGTCCGCAAAACGGCGGAGGCCCAAAAGAGCCCAGCTGGATGTTGGATGGCCTTTGTATGGCTCCATTATGCGGTTGATTTACTACCCAAACAGCTGTGAAATATCATGGCCCTACAGGAAGCCCCTCGACCGATGCCAAACGGAACGGAAACGGGTCAAAGGGATTTGCCCATATGCACATTCATAGTTCTCTTTAAAGTTGTTAGAAGTTCGGACACCAGGGGATTAGTAGGGATGGAATTTTAATGGGAAGTCAATGCCATGGGTGTTAAAATGAAATGGAAGCATAGGAAAATTTTTATTCAAAACGACAATTTAATCTTTGTCAACCACTCCCACAATTTAAGGTCATGAATTATTTTTTGTAAATAAAACAACAAAGTTAAAGTAAAATATGAATTCTGGTAAGCTCACAATAAAATTTTGTTTAATTAAAACATAACCTATGTATTGTTGTTTGTATTGTATTGTTTGATATTTTTTGTTTGATGGAACTTAATAAAAGGATATGTATGTTGAATTAAACAAAAATCGTAACGGTTGCTTACTATTCTTCCTAACCCTTTTCAATGCTATTGTGTTCGACTACCATAAAGATTTCAAAGTGCCCCAGTAATGAGTGCATTTATTATCCATTTGCTGTAGCGAGTTAATGCTCTGATCCCGGGCTTATCTTTGCTTGAACGCAGCAGCAGCTTGTTTACACCCATATTTATCAATGCTGTCCGCAATAAGACTTCGACAGAGCCACGAGATGCCCGTTCTTGCGCGAAAAGTTTTGAGCAACTCAGCTAGATAAATCAAGTGGCATTAGGGCAGGGGTCTGGCGATGCTGCTGCTGCGGCAAGATAAATAAATTAACTCGTTCAAGTTGGCTGACAGATGGACTTAGTGCCATCATGATGGGACAGGGCCTTCATACCCTCTCCTCGCCCAGCGAACAAACAAGTCGTTAAAAACGCGTGAATCCTGGCTAATTTATGGCTAATTAAGTTGACGCAACTTTTATGCAGGGTAAGAAGAAGAGCGGGGACTTCCCGCCATAAGCAACATATGCCACGTGCTTTGATGGCAGTTATGTCGTTTGTGTTTCGAAAAGCGGTTCGGGGCTTACGCACATATATATTCAGCTATATGTATGCACCCATTTCACCATTATATGGTCGTACACTCAGCGAAACAAAGGGCGGGTCCAGTACTCGACCTGCTCGTGAATACCTCGTTAATTAGGTAGCCTGTTAGGAGCAGCTTACCATCGTAATACATTTTTATGATCGCAAATGGAATTATAACTGCTGGGCATGTGACTACACAATGCTCAACCCACTTTTATTTTCATCCTTGTACCCATTCTGTTTGGAAGCTGCTATAGTACACTGAGGAAAATATTAAGACTTAAATTAAGGAATAGTAATTATGATTAAATTAAAAAATAAATTAGCGAGTTGATTATCTTAGAACTCTATGAAAAAATTCAATAAATATTTTGTCAGCAATGAAAGAAAATACTTACTATTAGAAAATATTTTTGCTCTCTGTATTTACACACAATGCCATTACTAGGGCATAGGTTATGGTCGGGTGGGTCAGTCGGAGCCCCGAGACAGACTCCGGAGTCCGGGAGAAGCCTCCACAATATACAGGACCTTGTAGGGACTGTGTAACATAACCATACATCCCGTCCCTTCTGTCGGGGTAATTTCGTAGACAAACATCATTGGCATTTCTGTTTGAAGGCTCTGAGTGCCAATTAACTGAACGTGGCTGGCCCACCTGAACCAGATGGACGGATGGGTGGATGGATGAGAGTACTCGACCCCCGATTGTACAGGAACCTGCACATATATAATGGATATCGATCACAACCGGAATACAAACTGCCAGGGGGTGCTAAGCTAATTGCCGACTGCAAGTGTGAACATTTTTATCATGTCATAAAGGCAACTTGAACATAATTATGTTTAATATACGAGTGCTGTCGGGGAAAAGTGATTTTTCAGGTTCTAAAAGGCAATGTAATTAAATAAAATTCCCATTTGCTTTAAATTAATTGCGTACAAATAAATTGGATATTATCTAATGGCAAACATCTCTATTTTGAAGTCCTGTTTCCCTAGCTGTCTTTGGTTAGCCGTCGGCGGTGACTTGGAAAAGTCGGTCATCAACACGTAGTCTCATTTGGGATACTTTAACCACACACAACTCATCAAAAACCCCAGCAGAGCTGGCTGGCCACGTGCCGAAAAGCCCCCAGATCCGCCCACTCCGCCAGCAAAGGATTCCACAGGGTGGGACTGGAACTGAGCTTTTAAATTAAATCACAAAATGAGGATAGAGCGACTAAGGCAACCGAGGCTGCCGCTAAGCCAAATAAATAAACCCTTTGGCCGCAGTCCTTGGTGTCCTTGCTCCTTGAAGGCGCATCCTCCTTGGGAGAGATAACTGTGAGGACAGGAAGTCAACTTGCCAGTGGGCCAAAGGAAGGGTAAGTGATGCACAGTGGACAAAATTTCGAAAATGTTTGGCTCTACGTTCTTTATTAAATTTTTATTGTTTTAAAATATTTTAGGTATTTAAAAAATATTTAAATTTTTCATCTTTATTTAATAGGTATTTTTCCATATTTAATTGCTGGCTAATCTTAATTTCTACCACTGTAAAGCGGGAGAAAGCGAAGTGGATGACTTCTCGTTGTGCCTGGCGATTCGGTTGCCAAAAGGACACACGGAGACCAAAAGGGATAATGGCATAAAATCCAACAAAATGAAAAGAAAGCGGCAAATCATGTTAAGAGATTTAAATTGGATTAGTTGACATGTGTGTGAGTGGGTGTCTCTCCTTGGTGGCGTCAACTGGCGGTGGCCGTGAAGTCCTTTTCTCGCCCCTGGACGTGAATGTGGATTTGGCTGGGGATGTGGATCTTCTGGCACGGCCGCCACTCGCTCATCTTGACATCAATTTTGTCACTTGATTTCCCTTTCTTTTTTGCATTTTTTCGTACTGGGCCCTGTGCTTTTATTTATTTTGTATGCTTGACACAATTCCTCGTCGAGGGCTTACGGCTCGAGTATCTCTCCGGTCCTCGATGCCATTCACTCGCCCGCAATCTGCTCTTTCGCAGTCCCCAACGGAGAATCCACCCAGGTTCTGCATTTGACAAGTAACCAGCCCCCCAGCCCACAATTCGGGCCGGAGGTCACCTTCCATCATCGTCTATCGCCGGGCAGAACAGTTTGGGACCAGAGAAATGGCGTCAGGTTTCTTCGGTGTTGGTACCCAATAAAATTGTGAGTCACTTTAAAAAAGCTTTAGACAATCACAATGATTTATTCCACAGTCGAATTGTAAAGCTCAATAGTTGGTGGTCAAGAACATAGGGCAATTAGGAGAGTGAATTATCAAAACAATGTATGTTGTCTACCCCCAATAACCATAATAAAGTAAATTTGGGATATTAGCAGGGACTGTAATAATGAGTTTAAACTTTTTATATGAAAAAGAATAATGTGAATAAAAAGAGGAAAAATAAATACCACAAAATTTACTTTTTATCACAAATTGACTATAAAATTGTTACCAATATAAATACAATTTTCTATAAGCATTTAAAAAAATAATTTAAAAAAATTTATTTTAATATCTAAGAAGGCTTTTTAAAAAATTGTTATGAGCTGCTATCAATTGTCTTCACAATTATTGACCTGTAATTTATTTTTGATTTGGGAGCGAATGACTTAATATCGAAAAGCAGATAAAAGTCTTAAAATACTTTGAATTTTTTGCTTCGCTAAAAATAAGTTCTAAAACATAAATATTACTCGTTCTTGGACTCCGGCTTTTTGCGATACTTGACTTGGGAAGTGAAAATGTCATAGCCCAGACTAATAGTATTATCGTAGAACACTCTGTACTGCGGCTTAATCAGCAGGAAGTTGATGAACTGTGCCAAAGGCCACACTGTCCATTCCGCAGCGTACAGGATCAAGGCCTTGTCCTTGATCTCCTGCTTCAGCTCCTCCCACGAATTGTCCTCCAGAACAGCCATGGTGAGGAAAAACACGGCGATGTAGAAGGGCGAGCAGATGAACTGGTCCAGCAGGATCTTGACTACGACCATCTTATAGGTGCGCTGGGGATATAGGTAGTCCAGGTATTGATACCAATAGTGGCACACCAGGCCCACCGTAAACCCGGAAATGCCCATCCGCAGTGTTCGTATCCGGTTCCATTCCTGAAGCTCCCCTATGAAGCGCTCGTAGCTCTGTTCCATGGTATCACCCACCATGCTCAAGCCCACGGAGATGCCGATGTTGGTAAGCAGGAGATACTTCGGACTGAAGGCAGCCTGGTGGAAACGATCCAAGGCCTGTGTTAAACGCTTCCATTGCACTCTTCTGGCCATCTGGGATACCTAGTAAACAATTCTGCATTTCCGGACTGGCGTTTCCATGTCAATTTATCCTAATGGCTCATTATTGGAAGTTGAAAGTTTTTTTGTGCTTGAACAAATATTTTCCAGCTTATAATGGCAGTTACGGCATGACGACACGGAAAAGATATCAGGGATAAAAATATTACACAAAAAAGGATCTGTTTAAATCTTGAAAGACTTATTGCAGAATTTTATTTTTTATTTGGCTTACCAATTTATCATATTTATTTACTTTATAACTTAACACTTTTTATACCCGTTACTCGTAGAGTAAAAGGGTATATTAGATTCGTGCAAAAGTATGTAACAGGTAGAAGGAAGCGTTTCCGACCCCATAAAGTATATATATTCTTGATCAGGATCACTAGCCGAGTCGATCTAGCCATGTCCGTCTGTCCGTCTGTCCGTCTGTCCGTCTGTCCGTCTGTCCGTCTGTCTGTCCGTCTGTCTGTCTGTATGAACGCTGAGATCTCGGAAACTATAAAAGCTAGAAGATTGACATTTTGCATGAAGATTCTAGGAGTTCCTACGCAGCGCAAGTTTGTTTCAAAAGGGTGCCACGCCCCCTCTAACGCCCACAATCGCTTATATACGATTTTAAAAATTTCATTATTTTGGAAAAGTAAAAATGCAGTTTTATTGTGTTTATCAATACCTATCGAAATGTAGAAGAAATTTTTTAAATCGGACCATTCGTTAAAAAGTTACGGCGGATCAAAGTTTTTCTCCATCTCCTTCGCACTCCCTTTAGCTGAGTAACGGGTATCTGATAGTCGGGGCACCCGACTATAGCGTTCTCTCTTGTTTTTTTATAATATGTTGGAAAAATAGTGTTAATTTCTTTTTTAAGAAAATAATATAAAGGCTCAAGTAACTTAATTTTTCGTCACTTTCTTTAAAGTTATATTCTTTTCAGGCCAATCATCTTTAAAAGTAATCCTTTTCGTATATTTTAAAAAAGTTCAGAATAGAGATAGAATTTACGACTCCAATTTTAATATTGATAACTTATTTGTTATCAAAAGAATTTCAAGCGGTTAACACGCCATGCAGGCAACACCGAATTCCAATCAAAATTTTAATCAAAATGCCGCAGGAATGCCCATATATATTTGTTAAAGATAAAGGCCGAACCGCAACTAGAAATCAGAACCAAAAAGGATAGAGGGAGTTTGGCATTTAGCTGGGAAACAAAGCACAAACAGGCAATGAAATCAATTTGGCGCCGGCAACACGAAATGAGTTTTCGGAGGATTTGTTGAGGTAGCCTAAGCAGGCTCCAACTTTTATCTAACGCCCTGGGCTAAGGACTCGCTCCGCCGTTGAAAGGATCAGAAAGGGTTGGCCACCCACACGCACCGAAAAAAAAGAAGGAAATCGCTTCGCTCGGCATTCAAATGAGGCTTTCTCCCCGCTCGATAATCCCCACCCCACATGTTGCTGCCGCCGAATCCCCAACCCTCCTATTATGGGCCATGTGTTTTGGGGCCTTGACGCCTCCGGGTGTCGGGGAGTTAATTCTGCCAAATCATTCGCACGCGATTCCCAACCGCAGAACCCCTTTGCACCCCTTGGGGAAATCATATGTGCGGGTGATGGTCCCCACCCAACTCATCCCCTTTCGGGGCCAGTGAATTGAAAAATATTTACGGCCTTCTACGATCCATGCTAAAATCCAATTTTATTTTTATATTTCGTCGAAATCCGCCATAAAACCGAGTTCCACCATCGTCCCTTCCCGGCTTTCAGCTGCCGGTTCCGGCTGTCGATTCAAAAGCGCCAACCGTAAATTCAGCTTTGCAGTTTGTTTGCCGGGCTCGCTGGGCCCCCCATATCAACTGATTCTGACAGAATCGGAGAGGTCGGGGTGTCGGCATTTGTTTCATTAGCCCCGCGACGCGCAGATGTATTTACTATTCTCCCAATTCGCTGCATTATTTGCAGGCGTTTAATATGCGAGTTCTAGCGAAATGACAGAGTGTCAGGGCAACAAAGGCGCAGAATCAAAAATAATAAACGTAAATACGAGTTGAAAAATAATCAACGAAAACGTTTGACATAATTAAAACGGTATATGTACAATTTCACCGAAATAATTGGAAAAGATAAACTGGAAACGCAAAATAACACAATGGAGCGAAGAACAAATGTTTATAGATGAAAACATTTTTCCGGATTATTTAACTAGTGTGATGAGCACAATTAATTAAAGAGCTAAGAATTTAATGAAAATAAATATAATGTTGTGACTTATTTTTAAATTATTTAATATTATTTACAATTATTTTACTCTATCATTTATTTCAAAGGTTTTCGTTTTAAATCTAGATTGTTAAATATATTTAAAACAAATTATACTCATGTTATTTTAAAACATATATTCTCTTATCCTGCTAAACAAACTGTACTTTTATTGTACCCAATTTCTGTTCTCGAAACCGTCCCCAAAATTTGTTACTTTAAAAGGGTCGACAACAATAAATGCTGATTCGGTTGGTTTCAGCGCAGGACCCCCGTCACAAAGGCCTTCTAGGTCTAATTCTTTGTGCAAATGAAATGTGCTTACAGCACTCGGCTATTTACATACTGGCACTTCCATCCGTAGCCCTTTTGGGAGCACCGGCGAGATATGGGGGCTACTATATTGTGTCGCCTGTCCCGAGGTCCATGGACACATGAGTACGTCTAGCTGGATGGTCGCCAGGTTCGTGGAGCGTGGCGAAAAACTGCCAAAAAAAAAAGGAAAACATAAAGAAAGAAAAGTGAAAGCGGCCATGCCGGGCGAATGCATTTTCATAGTTTTTCCCACTTTGTTATGCTGATTTTTCACATTTCGTTTCCTTTCGTTTTTCCTGCCAGCCAGCCATGTTCGTTCCGCTCTCAATTTTTTCCCTGGCACGGAATGTGGCCGGGTTTTAGGGTTGGGCCGTCGAGCTGTGGGGTTCCGAGATCCGAGTTCTGAGTTCCGAGCATGTGTGCATTTTAATTGAATTTTTCATTTCGCTCAATAAAAGCAAAAGCCGAATATGCGAGGCAGCGAGCCGCAAAAAGTGTCATAATCCTCCTCGTGTCCTTGGACCCGTTAAATTCATTGCACCGAGTTGGGTCGAGACTGCGGACTCCCGAAAAGTCCGGCGATTCGGTTGATTTACCCGTCTGCGACTAAGCATTTCGTTTAATATATATATTGCAAATCACTCTCTAATTGATTTCGAATCGATTTTGAATGGCGTTTTAGTTCATGTTTAGACTGCCGCTCGTTCGGCTTCATTTTCCGCTGGCTGCCTCGACTTCAATTTATGCAAATTAAATCGAAATGTGATTTTAATGGTATCTCAGCACGGCCAGGCCCAAATGATGATGAGCGTGTTTGCAAATAAATGGAAGTCAAAAAGTTTAGTTAGCTCTGTGTGCAGAAATCCGTGCAGCGGGGAATCCGCTCCACCGAGCCAAAGGAAGCCAACTATAACCGCATGTTCCGTTCCGGAAAACTAACTTATTCAATTAGTGGATGGGAAACTTTGGATGTTTGCACTGCACTCAGAGCAAAACTACATTTAATCTTTAATCATTTCGATTATTAAATAAACTAAGATTTTTTAGCAAACTGCGATTTTTTAGCAGAGTTTAAAGACTAAAATTTATTCATAGCCTTTTTACCTTTTGTTTAATATACCTAAAGGGATCAACATTTTTCGTTTTATTTTACTGAATCGAATGAATTAACCAATTTCTTTCATATGGAAGCAATAAATCACTCATATAAATGTAAATATCTTGTTGTTTCTTTTAGGAGACATATTTTCCGGCCAACATGAAAAACATCAGCCCTTTTTATATGAGTTCTCTATAAAAACCCATGAAAATCGGATTGTATTAAACTCGAAAAAACTGTAAATACTGCTGCAGATAAAAATTTCCAACAACCAATTTTTAAACGGAATAATCAGTCAATATACCAAATTATAGAATTAAGTAATTGAGCTCCAAAAATAAACGTATGTCAGTCTAGATAAATAACTGTTTGTAGCTTGAAGCAAACGGAATTTCAAGGGATCACAGTGAATGCCAAAGGTCAATTGACTTGACTCGTACAATTAACCGGTTGTGGGTAAAGGAACTCCCGGCATATTTGAATTGCACCGCCGAGGAAAATAAGTCAGCTCACCGTTAACGTAAACGAGCAAATAGCCAAACAGTCAACACGGCGGCGTCGCCACCCGCCAGTCGTGCCAATTTCGTTAAAGCAAGAGAAAACAAACAGCACAACAGTACCACCCCAGACCCCAAACCCAAAACAAACAGAGCCACCCCATTTTGCACAGGCTGTCTGGACGATGCACGAAAACAAAAGAGCAACAAGGTGGTGGGCGGGCAGGCGGATGGGGATGACAGGTGTCCCGGTTCGTCGTACAGGTGCACTTGGAAAAATATTTCTCTCTGATCAGAATATTTGAGTCGTGCTTAAAGTTTGTATAGGGGATTCCTGTTTTTGGTAGATTTTTTTATTATTATAATTTTATTATTAACCCAATTAATTTTGAATAATAAATTAATAATAGTAGGTACATAGATGTTTATATTGCATACCAATTTTAGAAAATATATGCTAAAAATATTGATTAGCCATTATTTTAATAATAATATTTATTTGTATCCTAGCGTCGGAAGGATAAGATTATATTTATTACCAAAGTCGCATTATAAATTTCATAGCAAAAGTTTTAAATGATAAAAATGTAATAACTATAAGTTTTAGTATAAATTGTAGTTGCAAACTTTATTAACCCATAGTTTTTTCCAAGTGGTGGTACCTTATTATCGTGGGCAGAACACAGCTGTTTATGAGGCGCAAAAGTGTCATACATCATGCGACACGCGATGTCAGGTTGGGAGGACACGGGAATCAGGACTCTGGCCTGGCCGCCTGCTCCATGTCGGAAGGGGAGTCCGTCCGTATGCCTGTCCGTTTGTCCGTTCATGACGCGGAACGAGATGATGATGAAATTGGCTTGGGTCGGCAAAGCGGAGCAAAACGGCGGGCATGCAGAAAAGAACGTCGCGGATTTGTAACTGAGTCGGATCCACTAACGACAGAAACGAAAAACGAGTGCGGCACGGGGATGGGAAGACCCTGGGAGACAGAGTGCATCATCACCTCCGTTGCCACCTCCTGCAGTACAGTACTTTGCCATTATTATCAGCAGCATTGGATGGAGGATAGGAGGAGGCTGGCTGCTGACTCCTCCGCAGGATAGGCATTCACGCCCAGCTAAGTGGCACACGAAGCGTTAAACTATTAAGCACATGTTGCCACTCGGCGGGTGATTCATGAACGGGTGGGGTGCTGGTGCCGGAGGATCTGCGTCACGCACAGGAAGTGTCTGCACCGCCTTTGTTATGCGGCTCAAGATAAATCATGCACATAAGTCCTGGGCAATGTCTCCGTGCCGTGAGATTACAACATAAATTCAGCTTGCCATCACATTTAAAAATTCCATTTTGTCACAGCTTCAGGGGCTGTCCAACTGACTGATATTTGGTAGCAATTTCGCTTTGCAGGTGGCATGTCTAAATGTCTTTCTTTATTTTTTAAAGTTAAGGTTAGGGAAATATTTTATTCCAAGAACATTTTCTTGGAAAACTCTTGTAACTGCTTTTACATTAATTCTAGTTTGTAGTCTGATACTCTAGTTCCATTTAAAATCAGAAAGGCAAATACATTTCACACGAAGCTTTCATCCACACACAGGCACACATTAGCTCTTTGAAAGGAGTGTAACTGCTGGTAAACTAAAGTGCTTAAAGCCAGAAAAATAACAGACAAATTAGAAACACACACAGACGTCTCTGTTCCACTACCCATCTAACTGGATAACTTTTCAAAGGACCTGTAAGGATATCACGGAACGGCGGGAGGCGGGGCACTCTAATTAGAATAATTTTGCGCTGCGTTGCGCTTGACAGCGTTGCAGAGGTAGCGCCATCTGGCGGACAGCGGCAGAAGGAAGGCAATGCCTGCAGGACCTACACACACACACACACACACACATGGATGCCAAGTCTAAAAGCAAACAAATGCACTGAGCAAAATTATTGTTAGTTTTAAATCAGTTGTACTTTTTTAACGGTGAAAAAGTGTCAGTCAGCGCAGGCTGTTTAATTATTTTAGAATTCCAAAGTTTATTTCGGTTTTCAAACGATATAAATAATATATAATTTTTATAAATGTGAAAATAAGTGTGTACAATTAAATAAATAAAATTAAATAAAACAATTTAACTGGTATTCATTTTATTATTAGTCTTGATTTTATTGATAATTTTTTCGCCAGTGGAAAAGGCGCATGGACCTGGCCTGCATTCCTTGTATGACGAGCAAATGTCAGGACGAAAGGTCAGCGAACCCAGGTGCCTGAGTGGGGTTATACTATATAATCATGATAAAAGCATCTCACTTATGTACGTATACGTACTGTGCAGCCGCAGGAGTCGGCGATGTCAACGGGGAGTTCCTTAAATTACAGAATTTAATTAATTTCGCAGAGATTTTTCATCGGTGGCCGCGCGCACTTGACTTTGTACTTTTGACTCAACTCCATTGCTCTTTCGCCTGCCACTAATTTCCCCATCATCTGCGGTTGAGTCATTTTCACGGGTATCAGCCAGGACTTGAGTTGAGTTGAGTTCCACGGAGCCCCATATTCATTTCAATTTCCATTTCCATTTGCACATCCCACTTTCCCATCCGCACACACAAAAAAATTTGCTTGGTAAAATAGACCAACAAAGATAGTCACGTAACTATTAAAATAGTTACGTGTATTTTGTTTTTGCTTTGGGTTTGTGTCTTTGCTAATTGTGTGTATTTTGTTGTTGTGAAATGACTATTTACTTATTGGAATTGACAATTTTGCTGGTTGGGGCCTGTTTAACAATTATTACAGTTGATTTTACCAAGTTTTTTTTTGTGTGCAAGCACTCCCATTTTAATTTTAATTAATTTCAATGTATATGTGGCAGCTGTGACTGTCGCTCGCCAAGAGTCATGGGATGGTTACCCGGAGGCAGTGGAGCAGTAGCCAAAATGATTATGAGTAATTAGTTTTAATGGGCTCGAAGCATGTCCTGGCAGCTGCAGAATGTCGCACCTGGGCCAGGTGCCACTCGGCAACTACCTAGTCTGCCTGACTTTCGGCCAGGCTGCCTTGCACACTCGAGAGATGAAAGTTAACTCGAGGACCTGGGTTACCATGAGCTAAATATTTAAGTTGGTTTTGGAAATTACAATATAATGTTACCATTAGAAGCCAGTATACCTTCTGGTTGGCTGACCAGCCAAATTAATGGCACTTCAACTAGATACTCTCGTTGAAGTAGTGATTATTAAATTACGTTAGTGCCACCCTTTTCAAACTATTTAAATCAGGAAATAAATAGAAGAGTTTTGGATGCTGCATTGCTATCATAACTTCATAAACAATCAAACATGAATACATAAAAAATAAAAACCAATTAAAAACCCCAATTAAAGACCATCAGGCTTAATTCATTTTTGGTTCTCCATGCTTACCATTGAATATTAAATCAAATAAAATGTCACATAATTTAAAAATGGTTTTATTTACAAACACACCAATTAATATTTAACAAATGCTAATTTATGACTGCCCCGAACCACAGCCAAATTCAAAAAACAAATATTGAATAATTTCATTTGTTTTTCATTTATGGTAGATTTAATTAGATGCAAGAGAGCTATTTAAAAATTACATAAACCACATATAATCTGCTCTGTCGATGGGTTCCGATCTGTATCGATACGACTAAAGCTGGATTTGCGAAAACAAAGTCATAAATCAAAACCTATTTGTGCTACGATTTAACTGACATTTCGCTGTCTCTGCGCTTTGATCGGTTTTGCAAACAGATAAGTGTCACCAAAATATTTACAAGGATGCCAGAAGCTTCAGCCAAAAAAGGAAAGAGGACGAAAATCCGGCGATTGACTGGGAAAAAGTCGAATCAAAAAATTCTAAGCTTTGAACATTGTGCAGAAAGTCAATTTGGAGCACATACAAACATGTGAGTATGCACAGTACGGGGAAAATGAGAAAATTGCGAAAAATCAAGAGAGAACTGGGGAAACTTTGGTGGAACGAGTACCATACAAAATTTAATGGTGCGCAAATTTTGATTGTTTTACTTTGAGAATGGAAGTTTCCTTCCTCCCTTTTTGTTTTCAGCATTTTTTTGTTCTGCTCTGTTCCATTTTGTTTGCATTCGCTATTTATTTATTTCGCCAAGCTTTGAATTCGTTTTCCCGCATTTTATGCATATTTCAGATTCAAATATTTTTCCTGCGCTATTTGCTTTCGACCGGTCCCCCGTGTATTTGTTTAGCTGCGGGCTCTCATCTATATATATATATTGCTTACATTCAGAGCATTTCGAGTCCTCATCGCACCAAGAAAATAATGTTTTGCTTTGGCCTTCAGGTGCTTTTGTTTCCATTCCCATTTCGCTCATTGAAAAGCCAGCGGAAAGTTGATGTCACTGTAATTTGATTCCCACTCCACGACGGACTGTTCCACATGCCAGCTTCCTTTTCCCGTCTCTGTGATTACGCATACGCTCCGTTGGGCAAAAAGCAAATTGTAATTAGACACAGGGGCCGAGCTGGCTCATGCGTGCGGACAACAATGAACGGAAGTTGTTCCCCGAATCAGTTGTATCTTGTTATGTCCAACTGAAGGCGGCCCAGAACTGACCTGGCAGTGAAACCAATGAATATATATGATGGCAATAAAAAAGGAACACGTGAAACTTCATAGCGCAAAAGATAAAAAAGAATTGTTGTGAATCATGAAATGTCATTTGCTAAATAAATTAATTCAAATAGTTAAAAAAAATTAACTAATAGTTTCTCGTAATGTTTCCAATTAAAAACTTAAAATAAATCAAACAACAAACCCTTCATTTTTAATAATAGCCCAAACTTAGTAACTCTGTATAAAGCAAAAACGTCAAAGAATTTTCTCCACATTGAATCAACACTCAATAAGCTGTAAGTCATTTGTAAAATCTTTAAAATACCAGTAAATTTTTATTCATTTTATTTTCATTCGGTAGATATTCGGCTTAGACAATGTTGGACAGTCAAGAGGATGGATTGAATGCAGAAATGCAAACTGAGCCCACTGCAGTTGGCGAAATGCAATCGGATTTGCAATCACAGCCACCTAAGGGAAGTCCTGGTTCGTCAGATCTTCAGGCCTCGGATATTGTCAATCAAATGGATGGAGAAAGTTCCCTTGAAACTAACTTGGAAGAGTCCTTTAAAGTAGACTGCAGCCTACCTATGGATAGCCTTTTGTCACCTTTTAATATCATAGATCAATTGCGTAAACATAGTGAGGTGAAGGACCTTTTAGACTTAGGGGATCATTCCTATTTTGGCAAATATGAACTACCTTTGTCCCTAAAGTCCGAGTGTTCTGAAGAAAGCCAAGTTACAATACCGTACTTTATTCCAGAACTGGAAATGGCTTGTGCTGGCGAAGAAATTGAACGTGAACTAGAAGTAGCATTAGCTGAAATTGAGAATCCAACTGAACCAGAGATCGAACGACTGGAAATAGAACCTATCAAGGAATTAAATATACCAGGGATAACGGAAACACATTTCACTGGGATTGAAGAACCAAAGTTAGAGGGATTAAATTTACCAGAAAGCGAAAAAATAAAATCACCTACAATTGAAGGACCTAATTTAAAAGGGAAAGAAGAAATAGAAAAACCGAAACCTGAAATCATTGAAAAACTATTATGTTCAGCAGAGCTAAAGCCAATATCAGTTGACATCCTTGCCCCAAAAACTCTTCAGATCGAAGAACTGATTGCTCCATTAGTTGAAAACCCGAAGCCTAAACTTGGTTTTATTAGTTCCTTGATAGGAAACAAGTTGGCTTGGACTCCCAGTGTCAGACATTCCTTTGGCGACAGAGTAATAAAAAGGACGAACAAGCGATCCAGGGAAATGATTCAACAGGAGGCATCTCGATCCCTAAAGTCCCTTATTTTAAGCTTAACAATGCTTAAAAAGTTGGAGGCTTCTTATAATGGTAAGGGGTTTTCAATAGGACCAGTATTCGTTTACTATCTAATCATTTTTTTTTCAGATAATTCCTATAAGAGCAGATTGAACCGATTTGAAAAAGTCAGGAGCTCGTTAACCTTTTCCCGAGTATTTAGGCAGAACATTTTTCAGCTCACTTCGGAGGTGGAGAGCAGCAAGAAGGCAATTGAAGAAAACTCGCTGGGCTGTGGTGAGCCCATGATTAGAAGTCCCAGCGAATATAGAGAACCACTTCCTATACTATACCGACTAGATGCTAGCGAAGGACTGACTTGCAACGGTTTGAGTGTGAGCAAGGATTCCGTTTTCAGTGAGGTTTCCGAAAGCGATGACTCGCAAGTCCAGAACAAGTTATGTGCAACGAAGTCCCTTCGAGAAGTCCATGGATTAACTAGACCAGTGGCCGATCTGGGGGACATTCTGAATAGTGGCAGGGTTTTGTTCAGTCAGTCCGTTAGGCTGTTCTGTTTCAACAAGTTGAAGGAGTGGAAACGGCAAGGTAAGGTACGCGGTACCCCCGAGACTCCTCACCGTTCCCCCTCCTTCTCAGGCGAGGGCAAAATCGAAATCCTGGAGCACCAGGGCTCGTACTACATAGTACTCCACGACAAGGTCACCGGGGAGCTGATCATCCACATGCGAGTGGACGAAAAATGGCGCATCGACTACATGACCAATAGCTCCTACAGCTGCCGCTGGACCAACATCAACTATGCCTCCAGTCGGGTGGGCATTCTGGAGAGGATTGCCTGCTCCTTCCGCGAGCCTAGCCACGCCGCCGAATTCGTCGCGAGGGTCCGGAACAGTGCGATACAATCCCGCTTAGATTGGAGTTCTTAACTTACAAATTAATTGCTTTCCAGTTGAATTCCCAGTGAATTCCTTGGTGTTTCTTGCGTTCGGCGGCGTGTTACAAGCTGACGAAAAATTATTGTGGAATCTTTAAATATATTTTGTAAATAAAGTGGTTGAGATATTAAAAATTCTAGGAAAATAGCCAGATGTTTTACTAATTTTAATTATGTAAAAGTTTTAAAAGTTACAAAAAAAGATATTCTATTTTATTTTTAAGAAACGAAAAGCTTTTCGATAGGGAGGGTAGATAGTTGCTAGCAACCAACAGTGCTCTTCGTTAACTCAAACGTTGCCACAACAATTTTAGTATCGATTAAACAAACGGCTTACTTTGTGAAACTAATTCGAAAAGGTAAACCGCACAGATGAAGCCATGGAATCGGACAAGTTAAACGAATTGAACCGACAAATAAATGAGATTAAAAAGCGCATTTTACTGGCAGGTGAGTACTGAAGCCCTTAATTCAATTCAAGTAATAATAGTAAAACAAATCCTTGCAGAGGGCCAAAAGACGGCAAATGCGGCCGAGTGGCAGAAGCAGAACCGCATCAACTGTGACACAATTGGCTCCTTGAAGAAGGACATCAAGGAGCTGACAGTTAAGGCAAGTCGACTGCGAAATCCCCTCCAGCGACCGGTGGTCATCAAGGAATCGACAGGGGAATCCCGGAGGGCGCAGAGCTGTACGCCCACATTGATTGTGGGCAAGGCCACCTATCCCGTGGGAGCCAAAAATGCCGATGATGCGATATTTCTAACTGATCTCAAGATTACCGAGAGTCGCAAGCAGATGGATCTGCTGCGGCATCGCTTCAAGTCGCGCCAACAGCACTTCAGTAAGCTGGTGGAGAAATACAGGGGATTGCTGGCCAACAAGGAGGCTCAGAACCAGAATCTGGGTGAAAAGCCACCCGAAACCCTTGAGGAGGATGCCAACAGGAAGGTGAGAGCAATGCAACTTCAATAAGTTAACAAAAGAAAAACTTAAATATTTGCATTTAATATTTAAACAATTATTTAAAGAGCGATGGATTTTAATAGGCAATGATAATTATCGAAAAGAACAGGAAGTCTTTATTTACTATTTATTTAATATTATTCTGATTCGTTATTTTTCCATAATTTTATTCAGCTTGTGTGCCAGCTGGAGAACGAGATCCACCGCACCAACGTGCAGTGGATGGAGGCGGAGCACATCCGCAAGAAGTACCGCTCCATCGAGGCGTCCCTGATGACGGATGCGGAGCGCTTCGAGCGGAGTCTGCGGGAGCTGGAGGCCTCGCTGAGTGACCAGAAGGCGGAGATTGAGCGACTGCAGCAGGTGCACAACGAGGCGGTCGAGATGAGGGACGCGGCCAAGGTGATTCTGCAGCGGCAGGAGCAGCAGGCCAATCTGTCGCAGAAGACGCGGGAGCGGCAGGCCCTCGACTTCCGCAAGCAGGTGGAGGCTCGCAAGCTGGAGCTGGAGCGGATTGGGCGCAAGCTCTTTGCCGAAACGAAGACACTGGTCCATCAGGACAGCGTGGGTTCCAGCTCGGGCGATCAGCATACAGCCAAGACGGAGAACGGCGAGGAGGAGCCGGTGTCCCAGCTGGAGAGCGTTACCAGCGACATGGAGTCCCTGTTCAAGCAGCTCATGGAGGCCTCCGGAGCCACCTCGCCCTTCGAGGTCTTCGAGAGATTCAGCGCCCAGAAGGAGTCCGCAGCCCGCTTGAATTACCTGCGCAAGGCGGCCGAAGCGGAAAAGGCCAATTTGGAGGCGGAACGGGAGGCTTTGACCAGCGAACTGGAAGCCTCCAAGTTCTCAGACGTCAAGGAGAGTGAAGTGTGGGTACTCCAATATAATTTCATTTAATATAACAATAAACTTATATTTAAAATCATATTTTTTCCCAGTAACCAAGAGGTTATCGAGCAGATCAAGAACAGCATCGCCGCCATGGAGCAAGATCGCCAACTGGACACTGACGAGGCGGGCAAATCTATGGGGGTGCTAAAGTATCTGAAAGAGCGCATCTGCGAGATGATCTTCAAGGTGCAGGAGGTGGACGAGAGCAATATCGAGATACCCGAAAGGAAACTCCATGTTAGCGTGGCAGAACTACCCAATTTTCTGGCCCATACTGCCGAGGATGAGGATATGATTGAGGTAGAAGATAACTATGGCTATATTAGGAATTTATATATTAAAATCCTGATCTTTATTAGATCCTTAAACTGAAGATCAAGCGCTGCCAAGAGCTGAGCAAATCGGAGGATGTGCCGCCGTTCGATATACCCAAGTTGGACATAGTTGATGAGGAGGAAGAGGACATGTACAAGGCGGAGCCGCCCAAGTCCCCATCCGCCCCCGAGGGCGAGAAGCCACAGCCCATGCCCGTTTGCTACTACAACCTGTTCGCAGGAAGAGCCCAGAGAGCTGCCGGCACCTCCTCATCTTCTCCAGAACAGGCTCCGGCGGCGGGTAAATTTTAATTTGATCTTAAGAACTTCAAACATAGCCCCTAACCATTTTGAAAACATTTCACCCACAGTGGCCACCACCGATGATGATAATGAAGTGCCCTCCCGCAACTTCCTGAAGCGACAATCCGTGCTTATTGTCGACTCAAAGTCCCGACGTAAACCATTTAGACCCACACCCGGAGGAAGGCGCAAATAAGTCCAATTCAAATCAATTTATATACCAAGTTAAATAAAACATTGGTTGCCAATCAATTTTTCGTTTGGCTAAAAATGATTTTAAAATTATTTTAAATAAACATTTGGGGATTTTTCTAGCTCTAACCTTTTTGCTTTCCTTACTAATTGCAGAACCTAGAAATAAACTAAATTTAATCTTTAAATCTAGTTGCCACAAAAAAGCCCAGAGGCAAATTCAAAATATATACGCAGTTTGCGGTCATTAAATAAAATAAGGAAAAATGTCTCTAACTAGCAGTAGATGCATCTTTTATAACAAATGGAGTTCCTAGAAAACCATTCGGACGTCCATTCTTGTACTTTATGCCCGCTATATTTTCAAGGCTAGAATATCCAAAGGAAATTCTCTGCAGTTACTTATTGCCAGGGGGCGATTTAATATCTGAGGCAGCATCCTCTGCATATTCATTCTGCTTACTGCAGTTTCTGGATAAATGTCAGCAGCTTCAGTCAAACGACATAACAAATAGCTGTCCTGGCGATGCATCCAGTGCAAAGACAACGACAACGGCGAGGGTAAACAGGATTTACTGCCCCGAGGAGGACGACTTGGACGAATGGACGCCTTGGACTAGGAGGACGGCTTTCGGGTTGGGTGGTCTGATGGTAAATGAAGTGCAAAACGGAACAAAAAGCGGGCCGCGGCTGTTTCAGACGAAATAACCTTTCAAAAATTGTTTACACCACTGGCGCACAGTGGGCCAAATAAGCCTTTTTTTGGTATTCACAATTTAAGCACAGAAATTGAAATGTTTTAACAGGCGAATAAGTAAGTAAATAAATAATTGAATAAATATTTAGGTAGATAAATAAATGAAATAAATAATAAAGTAAATAAAAAACACATAAACAAATAAATAAAAAAAAAATAAAAAAAAATAGATAAATATTTAAAAAACAATTACAAATAAATAAATAAAAGAAGTATTAAATTGATCGTGCTGGTATGACTTCCTTATAGACCCCTGCGATTAGAGGTATCTCCATTCCCGCCCACTGTAAGCCGAAGGACATTCTGTAAGGCAGAATGGACGTCCTAGCTTTTCTAGTTAGCAACAATAAAGCGCACCAGCTGACGATGAACAATCAGGAGGACTGCCGCAGAGGCAGCTGCAAACTTCAGTGGCGATGTGTAAACAAAGACGCCGATGATCCATTGCCAGGGCCTGTTGCCGGAAGTCCAGGACCAGGACGAGAAGGACGAGGCAGAGGCAGGGGGATCCGTGTTGTGTGTGTGTCAACTAAATGTCAACAACGAGGACATAAACCACAGCAGACGCATACAAACAGCCCGGCGGTAAGATGGAAACTGGTGGCCGAGGAGGAGGAGGCGGGAAGAGCGTTCGCTGGAAACTCCAGCAGTTCCCAAGAAGGTGGCCCGAGTCAACCAGTTGGAAAAACAAAAGCGTAGCCCTTCGCCTCCAGCGAAAGGCGAAGGATCTGCTGCTGGAATGGCAATGGCATTGGCCCTGGCTGCATTGAATAAACCCGGCCAAAATCGAGGGCAACTCGAGGGGAGGTGGGTTCGGCTTTTGTGCGGTTTTCACTGCCATCGGAAGAAAACGCTTGACACTGGAATGTCGCGGCCTGCGGTTGAAGCCAGTCCGCATTGAATTGCACTGCTTGGCGGGCCCCAGCCACATCGGTGGTTCGCCGGATTGCGCTTTGTCCTCCTCTGCGCCGTAATTTTCCCCCTTAAATGAATATGAATTATTTTTAAATGGGAAAATGCGCATGAATGCAAGGGTAAAACAAAGAAAATTCTTGGAAAATTGTTTTAAAAGCCGACAAGTTGGCGGGGAAAGGTTGATATTTAAACGAGGTTTAATCATCCAATGAAAAGAAATGAAATCAATTGAAATTGGCAACATTTTGTATAAAGAGGTCGATGATCCAGACATAATTTATTCATAGTTCAATAGAATATTATAATAGAACCAAATATTAGTTTCTATATCAAAGGTTTTGAAGAGCTGTTTTTAAGCTTTTTAAGACCAGAATAAAGGCTAACAAAAATCTTCTCGTTATTCTTCTTCATATAAACTTTTCATCTTTAAACTGGTAAAAAGTTTATGGGAATGACTTACAACATTTAATCTCTTCTATTAGAAAAGAAAACTCTTCAAGAAATGCACTCTTCTTCTGAACAAGGCAACGTAAGTACACCTCTGATATGGCTTTTAGTACCCCATCAAAAGTTCACTCTTATTGAAATTAATTTCCGAGATAAGCAGATAAATGTAAGTGCGGAGTTAGATGGCAGATAACATAAATACCGTCATTACATTTCTCAGCCTCTTTCAGCAATTTTTTCCTCTTTTTTTTTTCTATGCTCCGCAGCGGAGAAAGTTTTCGCGGCTTCGGAGCCTGGGCAACTTTCTTTTGCCATTCACCCGATGCCCTCCAGTTGGGCACAAAGCCGAAAAGTCCTCTACAGCAATTACTAAACTCTAATCCCCGGAGTGCGCCATCGGGTAATCCCCGAACCACAATTGAGGGCGAAGACCTTAAAGGGAATTAGCTAATTAAAGGTAAGTGATGGCGGAACCGAAACGGCTTACTTCCCTGAGCCTGGCTACATCGTGTGTAATTGGATAGTCACGACTTTTATCCTGCCATTAATTCCCCCTATCCTGCCCCCCTCTAGCAACAGCCACGCCTACTTTTAAGGCAATTAAGGCGATTCGATCTCCTGGCGCGACCGTTAATCAAACGCCCATCGATTCGCAAGACAACGCCACTAATTTTAAGCCCATCGACTAAAGGTGGGCGTGGCCGGGAGCCGGGCGACCGCAAACAATAAATTTGAATTTCTGCTGCCGCCGCGGAAAACTTTTTAACTGTGCACAAACTGCGGCGGGAAAAGCATCAATATTCGGTTGGGGGTGCACAGGGAAAAGTCTAAGAAAATATTATTTTAACTGACTTTTAAAAAATATCATCGGATTTATTTGAGTTTATAATTAAATATGGAATATCTTCTAAATATATTTTGAGTAAAAACCATTCTGAGTGAAGTATGAAGCTTTTAATGCCAGATATTTCTTTCTGTGCATCTGTGTGTGCGCTTGACAGTGTGGTAAATAAATGAGCGGATACGGAAACGGTTTGGGAGATGTCGGGCGCTCTCTTTCTGTCCCTTTTTTCCCCGAGAATGTGTCCCTGTCGCCCGGTCGCCACTCTCCGAATGATAAATAACGTAATTTCTTTACAACTTTTCATTCAAATTTTCGCTACTTTTAACCGCACTCCGGGCTGCGAACCCAGCCTGTTGTTAAGTAAAATAAATTGCGATTCCGTGTAATAAAAGTCAATCATAATAATTCAATGACGCGACGCATTGTTGTGCCTCGTCATTGGGCTGCCTGCAGCCATTGCCGGCGAAATATCCACCCACAAACCACCCATCCACCCATTCAAGGGCGTTTACCACCCATTCTCACCCACTGGGCTTTCATAAATACAGCCCTCCGAGGAATATTTGAATTTTTCGTTGATTCATTTGATTTTCTGGCAGGCAGACTTCAACTGAAAGATGTCGCTTGTTCAAGTTGATTCTTCACTTGTGCTCGACTGAATGGAAAAGCAGAAGCGCCACTTACCATAATTAGTTATCATTAGTCAACTGATCAATCACTTGTGACATGAATCAACATATTTTAAATACTATTTTTTAGTAAAAAGAAAGGAAATATTTTACATCGTCGCCATTCAAACTTTGGACGTTGATATCTAAAGTAAGTAGTTAAAATTAGTCAACTGATCAGTTACATCTGACATAAATCATCAAAATATTTAAAATACTATTATGTAGAAAAAAGAAAAAATATTAAAAATATTATTTAGTGTTGGTCGTTAAATCTTGATTTTGACGTTGATGGTAATTGAATTGGTTCCAAATTGAGCTGCCACTAAACAAATTGTTTCGTTTCCTTTCTCCCAAAAGCTTAATTTAAAGCCAAATTGACTGGAAAAGGAAAATCTAGAAATCAGTGAAAATTTCCTTATATTGTTTGATTTTTTTTCTGAAATTGTTGATTGCAAAAAATGCTGAGCATAAATATTTTGCCAGACTTACTCATTCTCTTTTATTTTCCCTTAAAAAACTTGTATGTATTTTTAGGAAAGTATCTGATTATTGAAAAGGGAAGAAAATGGGCGCAGAAAATGTGTATTTTTTTGCAGATAACTGAAGCATGAGCAATTAATTAAGGGTCTATCGATTGAAGTTAACAAAATGCATTTAAATTGCTTTTAGTTTTGGCAAAAATTAATTCATTAATTAAATTTAATACAACTGTAGAAAAATCACTTTAGTTCAGTTTTGTGTATTTAATTTCAATGCAGAAAAGACAAAACAAAATTCCTTAACCATCCATGAAGCACACCCTGTGATTGGGGAACTTATCTGTGCACTGTCTCGAAATCTCGTTGAAATAGGGAAGATCGTCGGGGCACTTTTCCGATCTCTGCGAGCGAAAGTCCTGGCAGACGGTGTACTCCCTGCAGCCCGTGTTGATGGTGGCCACCTGAAGTTGGTTCATATTGCCACAGCGATCGTAGGAGCAGCTGTTGTCCTTCGGCGAACCACACCGCTGACTCCACCACTCAAAATGCTGTTCCCAAGGACAGCTGCTCCATCTTCCCACGTCGAATGGCGAAGTGCAGGCGTAATACCCGTAGCATGTCATCAAATCCGGCAGGAGCTGCAGTCCGGTTCTATCTTTCGGATAGTATTTAAAGCAAACTTGAAAATTCGTGGTGGGGGGCATAGCCGGAGGCGTCTCCTCGTCCTTGGAGCAGTAATCTGGTAGCCAGGATTGACAATTACCCGATTTTCGATTGAAGTATCGACCGGCGGAGCAGTTTAACGGAATGCCGAATCCATTGTGGCATTTATAATAATTCTGACAGTTACTGGGATCGCCCACGAAGGAACCGTCTTTCATATGGGAGCACATGTTATCCTGTGGACAGCCGGAAG
The DNA here is from genome assembly GCF_030179915.1 of Drosophila takahashii. Lineage (NCBI taxonomy): Eukaryota > Metazoa > Arthropoda > Insecta > Diptera > Drosophilidae > Drosophila > Drosophila takahashii. The sequence continues at coordinate 16,102,744 of NC_091680.1, forward strand.
TTTCCTGCTGGCAGGTTTGCAGCTCGTTGCTGAACACGTGATCCTCGCCACAGTCGCCCCAAGTCGGTTCATCGATGTCCTCGCACTTGACGAATCTCCGGCAATTCGAAGGATCGGCGATATAGTCCCCTGGCTGAAGGCTGGCGCAAATCTCTGAGATCTGAGAATGACATATCACGTCCGATGCCTTATCGCAGGTTCCACGTCGAAAGTTGTACAGCAATCCCTCATTGCATCCACGTCGTTCGATTAGTTTATTGTCCTCGCAAAATCCCCAGCTTTGGCAATCACTAGGGTCTCCTATATAACCGCTTCCTGCCCACAGCTTGCATTTTGTCTCCATCGAAAATCCTTCGATTCTTGCCATGGAAGCCAGAAATATAACCAAGTGGAAAGCACTTTGCGGAACTACGGTGAGCTAACTTTAGTCTCCGAGCATTCATCACTTTGCCTTTAGTACCTCTCATTTTAGTCAGACCGCCACCTCTTCCGGAACTCAACGAACTGAACTCGTTTGTCAATCTATTGGCATGCTTAAGTAGAAAAACCTATCTTGACTATTTGTGTCGCGGTCTATTTGTAGATACCAAAACAAGCTGATAAGAGAAACCTTTTTCACAATGAAATTAGAAATGTTCTGTACAAGTGACATGCGGATAAGAAGGTGTCGATTACCAAAAACGTTCTCGTCAAAATCATATTGGGGAAACCCTTCTATAAGAGTTTGATAATTTATGAAATCACCGAGAATAAGAGGTTCTCAAGGTAAATAGTTATTGAATTCTACAATTTTTGTCAAGTATGTAACTTTAAAGCCAATTTTATTTCATTGGCTCACTTTAATTTTATTTTAAGAAAATACGTCTTTTTTTGCGCCAACAATTTTTAACAAGGTAGAAGATAACTTCCGGTAAAGAAAATTCTTTAGTATGTATGTATGGCAGAAATGCCAAATTCTTTAAAAATACTGATATAAACTTGCAAGTCAATAAAGAGGAAATACATAAAATACATGTGTACTGTAAGAAATAGAGGATGTGAACTACAAAATATTTTAATTTCAATGTTGAAGTTTAATGTTTTTGTCTTCTAATATTTAAGTGTTTCAACGAATTTTGTCCAAATTAAATCAACAAATTTTCCTCTTTTGTTTTGTTCCAGTCATATAATTGCAAAAATGTAACGATTTCTTGCTCAGTGTGATGCAAGCAAAAATTTGCTTATCCAAATACGTTTATCGGAAAATATGAGACGCATGCAGAAGGATAAGCTATAATGTGTGTGAGTGTGATTGTGCTTTTCCGTGTCCTTTGCATTGTTAGCGCAGTTCCTGCTGCAAAACGAGGATCTCCGAGGGAAAGGACAAAGAGACGGTGCCCCAGTGGCTTGTCGCAATGTAAACTGCTTAGCATCGATTGGGTGCACTTATTGACATTTTATGCTTAAGGACATGCTTAATATCTACAACGTGCTATCCCAACTGCTCTGCCTTCGCGCTTCTTAAGCTTTCAGCGACAGCACAGTGGGATATTTGTTACTTTCAACTGAGTTTAAATTCAAAGTGCAAATTTGGTTAGCTTCGTTATAAATGAGGACTTGTGAACTTAAGAACTTAAATTTACATTTTAAACTTATAAAGTAATTTCCTTCAATATACTGAAAAACTTAGTTGACCTTTATAAACTTTTATTATTTTGTACTGCATTTAATAAAAATCTGAAGGAAGCGTGCACATTATTATCCCTATTAGCTCTTTTTAATTGGTCAGAGAACCTTTTTAAGAAAAATTCTTTTAAGATCCACATCTACATCAGCTGGGAAGTTAAAGCAGAACATAAATTATTTACTTGAAAGGCGGAACAGAACCGAATTCCATTTTTCTATTTAGACCTTCAAAGACGTTTTTAAATTCCACAGTAAAAGTGGAGAAGAAACCTGCTCTGCGAAGCGTAATGAAACAGTTGCCATCGGCGGATGCTGTCTGAGGGCATAGACGTACATACATATCTATGTGTTCTTCTAAATGCAAATGGTTGGGAGACCTGTGCCCCTGGTCCCCTGGCTTTTACCACTTCCGGAATTCAAGGCCGGTGGTACCAGTACGGCGCCGCTGGCTTCCGCTTCCTTCAGCCCTCCCTCCGCAGGACATTTATGCTGCTCATCAGCAGTGCTATCGATGTGGAGACCATCTGGCGGCCACCCGGCCAACTACTTGCCCGTAATTTTCTTTTCAATCAGTGGCTGGCTGCCTATCCCCGGGGGCAAGGGTAAGGCCCCACATTCCCTCCATTCACCTACACTTACAATGGCAAATTGTGCGACTGAGACTTCTGAGCTTAAGGGGGTACACGAAAAAATATTACTGTGAACATTTTTCTTAATAAATAATGTTAAATTATATTTAAAATGCTAGAACTTAAGTTCAATCAGAATTCACCAATTGGCAAACCCGTTTGGAATTGGTTGTACTTCCATTATTCAGAAATTTGTTCACTTCATTATTTATAATGATATATTTTTTGGGTCCCTTATCCATTCTTATGAGCCAAATTTTAAAGAAAATTTAAATGTTTTAAATTAAAAACTCGAAGTCTTTTTTTTTCTGTAAGTTTGTGTGTAGTGCCATTTTAGGATTTCGTTTCAGTAGAGATTTCGCCTATATATCCATATAATTTCCACCACCCTGTTTTCCCTGTCTGCCTTGTGGATTTTTGAGCGTCTTTTCCGGGCGTTCTTTGTAATTTTCCCCACATGTTCACGGCTTGAATATTTTATGGGCTTAAGTACTTTCAGTTAGAGCCTTTGCCTGGCCTTGTGCGTTTTGCACCTTACACCTCGTACATAAATTCATTAGGTTAGTTTGCTCTTCGCTCCTGGTCAATGTTTGCTGCTTGTCGGACAAGGAGTTCCACTTGTTGAGACTTGGCTCCATTAACATACCTGCAATGATAGGAAGTAGGATAAAAGTCAGTTTGGGTAATGTCAGAGGTCTTAAGTGGCCTTTGTACATTTTCTTTTATTTTCATCTATGCTTTTATCGATATTTTCAGGCCTTGGCATTCAAGAAGCTTGGAATGAAAGCAATTTGATTTCACATGTTACGTTTTAATTGAAAAATATTTAAGATAGCTAACATATAACATTAAACATTTTGCTTTCGGCTTCAGGTTTCAATCGCTAGGCGTGGTTTTAAAAAAATTAATTATATTCTGTGGTTGTTTTGATGTGGATTTATGTTGCTTTAGAAAACATTAATAATACGTTGTACAATGTACATACAACCAGAAGAAGTTATGCTTCCAAGTGGGTTTTAATCTGTTATTATTAAAAAATAAATCTTTTAAATATTATTATGATGATTTGCGAATGCTTAAAATTAGTATCTAATCGCCGCTTGCATAAAACATTCCACACAGGACTGTACTTTACCTTAAACCTCAGAAAACGTTAAAAGCAAGCATTAAACAGTTTGTGATAGCGAAACATCTTCAGCTCAAGGCGCCACTTGGGCAGCAGGGAAAATGAGCTCCGGCAAAGTCAGCAGGTCAAGGATTAACACGCTCTCTCCACCTGTCTCATATAACTCATTTTAATTAGGTTAAATATGCAATGGAAAAATGAAAAGTGCTGGGCGAAGCAAAGCGAGGGAGAGCGGAAAACGGAAAAAGGCAAGACCGTTCAGGCAAGACACAAACACCGGGCTTTTGGCCCGTGTAACCCCCCGAGATTCCGGAAAAGCGTTGAGGGGGCGGTGGGCGACGTTCAAGAGCGGCAACCAGCTCAATGAGATGCAAAGGACGATAAACAAGTCCGCCAGCGACGAGGATGCTCCGCTGGCGAAATAAGGTTACGAATCCTCGACTCAAAGGCGAAGACACGGCGCTCGGCGGAAAAAGGCTGAAGGAAAAGGAAAAGTGCACGGCCAAAGGCAGCCACCAAGTCATATTTCTCTTGGCCAAAATGAAAACGCCAAACAAACACGAAGGAAAGACCCGGACCCGGTGGAGCAAAAAAAAGGAGAATTATGGTGCCTTCGCTCCGAGTCGAAGGCGGCGACGGGATGGGGATCCAAATGTGGTCTGGGCTGGGCCACGTACTTGGAGTATTTTGCCAAAATTAAAATTTATGAACAGATAAAAAAGCGTTAATGGCCACTCGCAAAGGTCACGACTGGACGGACACACAGTGGGACGAGTCCTTAAATTTTGTGATTAAAAATAATTTGTCTTTGTAAAGTGATACTTAAATTGAAAATCAGATGTTAATTTCGAAATGGCTTCAGGTATTTAAAATAACTAGAGAAAAATAAAACCCTACTGAAATACATAAATTAAAGAATCTATAAACTTAAAAAAAAATTTAGAATTAAAAATATTTTATGAATTATTTTTAAGTTGTTATAATACATAAATGCATTTTTAAGTAATATTTAGATGAGTACTATATTTGAGGTGAGTTGTATTTATTATATAGTATAGTTTAACCCACTGTGGCACTGTGGGGTGTTAGTGTGTAACAGTCTCCCCCCGAGAGTGGCAAATGGAGCCGAGTGGACGCAGCACGCGAAGTGGACGTGGCTGCGAGAAAACCACAGCGAGGCAACGACAGCGACCAGCTATAAACGTTGCATTTTTATTGCATAGTCTTACAAAATTCTAGGTACCTCTTCCAAGGTCCAGATGGGCACCAAAGTGCTCCGCCCCCATTTGCGTTGGTCTGGCATAAGGGGCGAAAAGGTGCGGGTGTGTAGGCACTTTGCCAGAAGCCACGTGTTGACTTAGTGTGGCGCCACCTGGGGAGAGGTTGAGGCAGTTCAGCCATAAGTTATCAGGGTCAAAGTGCATGGGTGGTCGCAAAATAAGACAATAAGATATATATAGTACGTTAAGGCCATACTTATATGCCAGTGAATTATATGGCAGGCCTGCTTTTGGGGGTAGATTTAAAAAGATTGGTTTAAATATACTAACAGCAAATAAAAGTTTTTCGATTTGACAAAGCGGACCTTAAATAATTCACTGATGAAGGGTCATTCCAATCGAATTTGAAAGTTGCTTGTTGTTTTGACAGAAGAATGTTTTAAAAATAAATAGTAATGGGGAAACAATTTAGAGCAGGGACCGTAAATAATCATTATTTGAGATTTTTATTTTAAAAGGCCTACTGAGGTTTTTACAAGTTTTAATCAACAATTTAACTGGTTTTTATGCACTTTATAGACATGAACAAATAACAGATAATTTGCTTTCCAGATTTGTTGAAATGCATATACTTTGTGGACAAGAGTAAAAAGAACGTTATTTTTGACGTTTAAAACAAATATCACAGTAGTCTTTTTAAAATAAAAATCTCAAATAATGATTATTTACGGTCCCTGATTTAAAGTTGTAATATGATTTCCAAAGAATATATCTTTAAGTGCAGTCTACATGTCAACATGTGTGAGGTTTTCCATTTGGGATATCATTCACTCGGATTGTGCCTCCATAACTCAAATTCAAAACCGTGGGACAGATGTCGAGCTGCCGTGCACACGGAGCATGTTGTCATTGCTCTTGCGATGGCTCGGCCTGCAAATGCGAATGCGAGTGCGAGTGCGGGTGCTCAAGGCTTCAAAGTCGCATTTCTCGCTCTTGAAACAATGTCGACTCGTTGACAACCTCCTGAAGTGCACCTTCGCACACTCCCCAGATGCTTTGTGCCAGGGCCACGCCAGCCAACTCAACGATGCTAATGGTATTCGCCAGTTGTTGCTGCTGCTGACATTACTGATGTTGCTGCTGTTACTTCTATTGCTGCACTCGGGAAAATAGATCGGTGAAAAAATAAAAAAATATATATTTAGGTACAACTATTACTGGTTCTTTTAAATTGCTAAGAAATGATATAATAATATTTTGTAGTTTAATGACAGTTGGTAAATAATTTTAGAAGCTTTGTGGGTATATTAATTTTCATAAACCAACTATTAATTTTATCAACAGATCATGTATACATTTTACTAATGTTTTACAGTTTAAAAAAATATGTAAAAATACTCCCAGTCTGCGGAGGTTTTTCTTCAAGTGTTCCAACCTATCCACGTGCCCAGCAGTTTTCCTTTTTCCCAGTCACGCGCGGGTGAAGGGCCAGGCCCGAAAGGAAAGCCATGGGCAGTGGCAGTGGCAGCCACTTTGGCCAGATGCAAATACGCGTGAGTGGCGCCTGGGTCAACTTTTCACTGGGAAGGAACCGAGGGGTCCCTGAGATGGGTCTTCGCCGGCTTCTCCGGGGTTCTCCAGGCGGTCGTGTTGTTTGTGGCGTTTAACGACCTTTTAAATGTGCGTCTAATTATGTTTACGTGCTGCCCCGTGCGACACCCGAAACCCAAGAATGGATGGCTAAATTGCCAAGCGAATGGCTGAAATGGGTTAGCTGGTTAGCTGGCTAGGTGGCATTGGCGGGTTGACTTTTTGCACAAATCCATTTGCTCACAACTTGTTAATAATGCGAGTTTACGGCCACTCGGGCCAACGTGACCTGTGCTCGGCGAAAGTATTGTTTTAATTTTTAATTGGATAACGCACCCAAGTGGGCAGAAACACAACCTTTATTGCCACCAATCTTTGGGCTTAAAAATTCAGGGTCTCTTTTCTTAGTGCCAGAAAGTTTACTTTTAAAATATTAATTGCTGTCCCTTTTTTGAGAAGTTTTCCTAAATCTCTTCTTTATTTCTTATGTATGCTATAAAGAAATGTTTTTAATTTTAGGTACGATTTCTGCCTTAATCTTTATTAATCAATTTAATTGAAGTCATTTCTTGAAATCATTTTTGGCAGTTTTCATTTTAGATATTTGTCGAAAAAGCGAACTTATATTCCTCAAGGACTGGCCTTCATTCTTGTCCAATGAACTAAACAAAGCGCTATCAAATTACGACGAGGGTCAGAAAATCCTTCACGTTTCGCCATATCCTTCCACCCACTTGCCCTTTCACCTTAGCCTCGTTACGGGGAGCTTGGGCTGACCTCTGACCTTCGTAGCAAATGCCCCGTGGCTGGATATTAATTTCTTATTTTTAAAAGCGGCCCTGCCATTTCGTACGGCCCGCCCTCGGGGACTTTTGCAACATCACGATGCATTTTAAAATAATTTCCCATATTGCCACGTTGTGTAAATTAATAATCTGCATATTGGGGGGTCTTCAGCCCCCTCGCAATGAGACGAAGTACACAAGTACAAAGGAAAGCCCGCCTGAATTATTCATAAATTGAGGACGGGCTGGGCGTAATATTGCCTTTTAATAACCAGCGAATTGGGCATCGGCAGACTGCCGTTGAAATCGAATCTTTTTCTTTATGCCTGCGCCGAAATGCATATATCTCGTGTCCTTGCCTCCACAATATCCGCCCACTTTTATGGTCTTTTGCCGAAAACTCAAGCGTGAATTGTGGGTCCGCCAATATGGGAATGAAACGATGCCACTGCGTTTATTGCATTGCCCGCAACAAAATGTTTTATTCGGCAGACAATAAACCATAAATGCAAACATGAAACGGGATCCGGCAAATCTGTGCTGGCGTAAAGTGTAAACAGCTGGAAGGATGCTGCCGGAATATATTTCATTCGTTCTCTCCGCGGGTAATTAGAGATTCACAGTTAATGGGGCGCATTAAGTTTATTGGCTCATTTGGTTAAGGTTTCTTCAGCTTCCGGACAAAGTCGAATGCAAATGCCAAAACATTTCATGTTTATGAGAGCAATTAACACAACGCTTCGAGTGCTTGCATTTTCCCCCAAGCTAATTTGAAGTTTACAAGCTTGTTTTACCAACCAAGAATTTTTGTCAACCGATGTTAAAGATATTTAAATTAAAAGCAAAGGCATTGTGATTTTAAAAGCGCTAGGAGCTATTAATAAATTCAATTTAGTTCAGACCAGGTAAATTGTAATTGAATTTAAACTAAATTTAAAATAGAACGTTTGTCAAAAACAAATCCCTTTAATAACAATTCGCAAAGAAAAACTAGGCAAAAATAAAGAAATACCTTTTGTTTATTTGGTTTTCAAATATTTTCACTTTTAATTAGATTTCTTGGTTAAAATTTCTGAGAAGTAATATACATATATACGCGCTCCTTTTGTAATAATACCATCAAACAGATGGCTGCAACAATCCGGAGTGGAAGTCCCCAAAGTAAGAGCGGTACTCTAATGAGGGAAACTCATTTGGGTAAAAGCACAAAGCAAAGCATTCCGCCCATTAAGAGGCATAATAATAAATACTTATCACCGGAGGAGCCTAGCCGGGAGTCAAGGGGGAAAAACGCAGCGAACATATTGTCGCCGCACCACCGCCCACAAGCCACCCGAACCACCCAACCACCCACTTTCACCCACATTTCTCACTTTTCTCCCGCCGAGCACAGATGTGTGGCAGCAAATGCCGTAAAACAAATGTAAAGTGAAATTGCTTTCGCTGTTGCCAGCAAACAGCGACCACGCCCACCGACCTGTTCGGTCTACGCCCTCAAAAAATGAATGAATTTCTGGCAGTGTGGCCGTATGCGTATTTATGCAGAGAAAAAATTTTACGTACTAAAATTGCAGTACAATAAATAATAATTTTCAAAAAATCTTTTTAGAAAATAAATAATAAAATAGGTATAATTTTTTGTAAAACAAAAATTGAAAGGACATTTTTATAAATAAATAAAATGTGTATGTTCAACTTACACAACATTTCTTTTCCTGTAACCCTGCATACATTTGTGTGCGTGTCGACAGACGGATGCGGAAACGGATGTGAAAAGTGCAGTCATAAATGTGCCGCCGCCCTTTTGGTAAGACGTTAATAATTGTCGGCCAAAGGCGCTGAGGTGGCTGGTGGGTGGTGGGTTTCGGTGGTTGGGTGTTTGCCCAAAAACATATTCGGTAGCTTTTTGGCCCTACAAAGCTGCCATGCCAACGAAAAGGAGATGAAATTTTCAAATTCGCGCATTTTCTTTCCACTTTATGGCATTTCTCCTTGCTCCTCGGCTTCCCACGGGCGTGGCTTTGTAATTATGACAAATGCTAAAATATGGCATGTGTGTGCGCACATATTTGACTCAGTGTGTGTCGTTGGGGGATTTGTGATTTTTTACTTTCCTTGTTTCTACGGCGGATCCGAGTTAAGCCCCACAGTAAACATAAAAGTCCCCAGGAAATCCGCGTGCACATAAACTACTAAATCAAAATTCAGAATCGCACGGGAGGTAAAAACTTATTTAAAAAAGAATTGGTATGTAACCTTTTTCTCAGGACTACAGAATATTTTTGTGATTTTTTCTTGTTGAAACTGGGTATTTGTGTTTAATTGCTTTGACCATGGTAATATTTGAGTTCCATGTTTGCAAATATGTTTATCCATTCAATAATGTTTATGGGCTCTGCCAAATAAAATAATATTTATTGATATTTATTTAAAATATTTAAAATTGTGTTTTTAACTTTTCAAAAATCATTGCTTTTCCCCTTAAGCTTCTTACAATAGGTCTTGAAATGTATAGCCAAATTTTCATATAAATGCAACATTTACTTCATCCTCTGGGCCTGTCAATCATACCGATTTCTATTTATATAAAAGACATTTGGATGTGAATGGCCGGATATCAATTGCCAGGGTTTTATCGAATGGATCTATGAATTTTGCATTCGCTTGCTTACTGTTTCTGACTTGGCTGCATTGAAACTTTACTCTCAGGCATAATAAATTTGCCGTGTCTGGATTCCTTGGCGTCGGAAGGGAAACTTGTTCACAGTTCAATATTTTCCAATTACATGCACGTATCCCTTGGCACTTGGCTCGATGTTCCAGCAACTCCCTGTTCCTTCCACGCAAACATATTGCTCGGCATTGAAATACAAACTTTAAATTGAATTTTTGCGGTTTGTCATTGTTCACATCCGGATTCTATATACGGGTACAAGCGTTGCTTGCATCTCCCATCAGAGCGTGGCCCACATATGAGCAGTTTTAGAGATGTACCAGATGGTTATCGGAATAAATATAAATAAAAATACATTTTGAAGAAACTTTAGCGAAAGTAGCATGACTAAATGGTAAAGGTAAATGTTGACTAACGAGCATTTATAGATTAAAATATTTTAATAGACAAGGTATCATCCAGTGTATTTTAAACATTAATATAAACAAACATATAATAGATTATTTATTTATTATTTGCCACTTAATCGGATATTTTTGGTTTATTTTTTCATGTCCAGCATTTTGCCATCGCTATTTCCCGTCTCCCATATAAGCGGTCACTTTTGTTCGTGAAAATGCGTTTCTAATTCAATTTGCTGTCAACGCGGTGGCCAAAAAAAAAGAACCGACAACGCCAGTTGCATTTTCAGCGGACAAAAATCGTGTGGGCGTGTCATGTTTGCTAGCCTGGCAATCCCGCCCCCGATGACTAACTTTTTGCGGTTTGGAAAATTATTTTGCTGTAAGTGATATCTTTTAATTTGCGGAAATTGCACCACGAATTGTTGCTGCTGTCACATGGGGCAGCCTTTAAAAGCCATCGACATGGACATTGCTGTTGGAATATGTTTGCATTAAGCGGATTGCGAACGCGAATCAAATAATGAATGGCTCCTCGTGGTCCTCGACCCCTTGTTTTAGTCATGTAATGCGATTGCCGCCATGTAAGCGAAACAATAGAAATTTAATTAGAATTTCAGGTTATCTAATTATCCTTCCGATTTACGGATAACGAGCCGCGACAGGGATGTATTACGGTTTTAATAAGGCTTTGTCGGGCAAAATTAAAAATTATTCTTTTGAATTATGTGCAATGTTTCCCCATAAAGTTGGAAGTTAGCTCTTCTTCGTGTAATTGCTACTTTTAGAAAAACAGGCCAATTAAAACGGATTAGCAGAACATTTTCAGAGGGAGTTCTCGACTCCAAACTTTAAATTGGATAATCGAGCTGAAGCTAAAGTTGCCTTTGTCAGTTGGCAAGCACTTGCCAAGTGCTTTGCACACATTATCCCTCGTTCATATCAGCCATCGCTCGGATGACGCTGCGTATGCGTAATTTTGCAGTCGACTCGGGTGTTTACAGAGCAATTTGCATATTAAGCCAACATTACCAGTCACAGACCAGCCATTTGTGAAACGGGGTTCCTATCTTAACGTCTTAACAACGGAATTACGTAAAAGGCCAAGATCTCGATAGTAAATAATCTCGAATAAAATGAAAATGAAATGTATGGAATATACTTAATATGATGCTGTCAAGGCAATCTGACTTTTTATGACTTAATGACCCATTTCTCACTTTCATTTTAATTTCCAGGCATCAAAATACACTCAATCGCACTTTAAGGATTTGTTAAAAGCACCGTGACTTATTTTAAGCACACTTAATTTATTCTCAATCGTTAAGAGGCTTTCGGGATTATCGAAATATTATTCTACAGTGGATTCACAAGGGGATATCTGATTGCTGTCTTTTAATGAGGTTAAACTTCTGTTTCGGGTCATTTGAAATTCAAATTTTAAATATTTAATAATTTGGTGGTGGTGGTTGCTTTGAAATCTCTAAAAAGAAACACAGCATTAATAGACCATTAACTAGAAACTCATCCTTTAATATTATATTAAATTACTAACTTATTTTTTCATCTAGGATTTTTCTTTATGAAAAATATAATTTTCAATTTACAACCTTTTTATTTTTTTCTCATCGAAATCCCATTGTTTTTCCTGTACTTTTTACTTGGGGGTCTTTGCTCACCTTTTCTGCGGACCTGAAAGAGTTCTTCATCAATATAAATTGCAGACATTCAAAATGCAAATGAAATTCGCGGATTTAAGGCGAGAGCTGCCAAGAAGACGGAGACTCCTTCGGACTTCCTTCCTTCCAATGATGCGGCGTCTGGAACGTGCCCGCAATTGTGAGTCCTGAATTTGAATTTCAATTATTTTCGGTTCGTCAATCGTCATTTGAATGCGATGCGAACGTCTGGCCCACGCGGCGAGTCGATGCCATGGCAATTAAGGAGCATAATTAAGTGTATGCCAACCAACAGCATCGGGGTTTATCACGGACGTATCGTCGGGCTGTTGTGGCCGAGTTGATGCCAATTTAAATGCAAAAAGGCCTTTTGAGCCACTGCGAATGGTTTGGCAGCCGAAATGTGCCAAACTGGCAGTTTCACTAATTGCGAGGTGAGGCAATGGTAGCTGAAAAGGACATGACTTCTGGACGAGTCAGCAGGACAAACAATGCTAAGCCACTAGATACACGCAAAGAAATAATTTCAATCGCCATGACATTTAACAAAAAGCAAGGAAATATTAATACTAAGTGTTTTAAGATAATGGTACAATTGGTGGGTAAGAAATACTAGTGATAGTTCCATGTTAAACAATAAAAATATCTAAGAATTGACTTTAAGTTTTATAAATATTTTCTGGTACTTCTTTTAAATGGTAATAATTTTTTTTAAATTTCTTTTCGTGCATTTTTTGAAGTACTGAGTAGTATGCTACGTTAGCTTTACGAGGCCTGTAGAAAAGTGAATTAAACGGGGATCTCAGCCTGTCTCTGATTCTGTGACTGGTCGCCTTTCCTCTCGGCCACTTCACGCTGCAGCTGGCGCTTAAATGGCCGAGGACCTTGTGGAATTTTGTAATTAAAACGACGGGGATTACATTAGCACGTACTCGCCAAGGGCGTCCACTCGGATTCGCACTCGCACACATGGGACAGCAACTAGTGGTCAGTGGTTAATTAAAGAAAGGCGGGAGGGACTGGGTGGGGCTAGGAACCTGGCCAAACAATTGGGATGCCTCGTGGACCACAGGGTCAAAGTTGTTTTCTATATGAAATATTCGCATTGACAGCCAGTTGGCCGCAGGACATGGCAAACATGTCCGGCACACACTGCGTCCGCACTTTCACAGGAAAACGAGGGTAGGCCCAGCGAGCAAACAAAAAAGCAGGAGCGGTGGGAGCTTTCACTTTGTGAATCTGCCAACGTTTACACATCGGAGCAGACAAGTTTTTGCAAAATGCCATTAACCTGGGGCCACAAAGTTTGCCAAAGAAATAAAAGCATTTTGAACAATTGTTTTGTAAAGAATTAAGCATTGTTTGTGGTTTTTTTTGGCAGAGTTTTTAAGTGGAAAATTTAATCAAGTTTGCAAATTGGATCGTTATGTACTGGACATGGATGACATATAATTTCATTTCTACTTTAACTGCAGTCTTTTTAATGATTTAAAAAATAGACAAAATAGACTACCAATTATACAGTTTTAATGTTTGCAAATTTTCAAACGAAAATTTTTAACAATTTTGTGGTATTGGGGTAAAGATTAGTAAAAATTTCAAATATGTTTGAAAAATTATTTCCCCTAAAAATGAAGAATAAAAATTGAATTTTTTAGCTTAAGGCCCCGTAGCTATAGCTAAGTTTAAGTTCGTCTGTAAATTTTACATTATAGTCGAAAACTTTATAATAATAATAATATTTCCCCTAAAAATTATATTTTAAAGAAATATTTTTAAGAACGACTATTAAGATAATTATCCAATAAAACCACTTGAATATTTCTGCTAAAAGCTAAGCGCATTATGGTCAATTAACATACAAAAGGTCGGTTACCACTCAATACTCCCAGAGCTGCCCTCGCCGTGGCCTTTGCCTTTGGGACAGGTGTTGTTTTTGCTTTGCCAACAGTTATGCGAGTGCAGGTGGGCGGAAGCCCCGCCCCCTGCTGCAAGGATGCACTCGACCAGGATCCCACACGAGTTTGATGGTGTGTATGTGTGTGTTCAAGTGCGTGCTAGTGCACATCCTTCCATGCTGCAGCTGCTGTCCATAAGTTTACCTTTCAGCAGAAGTAATCATCAGAAAGCTGGCATCGGACATGACATGCGATCTGCTGGAAATATACTGTACGAACTGCTCCTGTCGGCCAGCAGATAAAAACGTCACTGCCGATGGCGGGAAATTGAAAATGCTGCACATTCCCGCTCCTTTGATGACTCACCCAGTGCTGTATTGAATATCCAACAGCAGGCTTTTGAAAGGGATGCCTTCACAGATGTATTAATTCTATGCAATTTCAAAAAGTCATGTCAAGGCTTTTGAATGCAGTTGAATAATTTACTTCCCCGGCAAATATTATATTCGCAAAGCGCAATATTGTATTCTATGTGCGGCAGGAATAAACAAAAATATTTTCGAAAATAATCTCACCAATGTTTTTGTTGTCAGAAAAAATCGAATGGCTTTTGGCTTCTTCATTTCAAAATGACTGTTGTATAACCGTTAAACAAAGCTCCAAACATGAATTTCTTTGTATATGATTTTTGCAGGTACGATTAAAAAGTCCTTACTAATTGGATTTCGATTTTTTGTTTATCACATTATACCATTTTTTAAATTCTCAAAGACACTTGAGAATCTTGTCAGAAGCCTAAGAGAAACACTCTTGCCAGAGAAACACTCTTGCCAGAGAAACACTCACAGCTCCAACGACCTCTGACTTCGTATGCTAATCCCGCCTAACTAACCAAATAATCACATGTATCTACAAAGCACGTGGCCCCGTGGCAGAACAGTTATAGTGTTTGTCTTGTGCCGCAGATACATTGAAGGTCGTTGGCCCCACCGCAGATACTGTGGCAATTTAGCGCGGTGACAACCATAATTAATTCGAGGAACATATTTGGCCTGCGGTCCTCTTTGACTTCGCTGTTGACATTGAGGCAATGACAGGCAGCCAACACAAACAAAATCAGGTTGTTACAGCAAATGCTCGAAGAGAGCGGGAATGGGGGAATATAAATGTTTTCAAGATGACATCAAATATGGAAAACACATGATAACAAATATGTGGACCGCTAATAATGGGAAAACCTGGAAGCCTACAGGTCTAACCAGAATTTATACGTTCATAAAAGCCCAGGGAAGACAAACAAAAGAACTCTGTGACTGGTACTTTTATTTGTGCATAGAACACTTTGTTTTATTAGAAAAAGAGGCGGACCTTATGGGGATAATTAAAAATAGATAGTAGTTTAATAAAAAATATTCTACATTTGATGTTAACATTTAAAATTTCAACGAAACGAAAATTTTTGTACAAGAATGACAGGCGGAAAATTTCATAAACCAAATTTTTATTAAATTCATTCGAAATAGACCTGAAATATTTTATAATTTATGTTTACAGAGCTTGAAGAGCATAGAACAAAAATAATGTAAATTAATCAATTATTTCTGGAACCTTTAAAATAACTAGAAATAAAAGTATAATGAATCAAACAAATCATAGCTATGGATAGCTCAAGGTGTGTTTAGGTCTACGGCACTTTTTTCATTGACCTTTTTCAAAAAGGCAATTTTCTACAACGATTTTATTAATTATGTACGTATGAGTAATTATTGCTGTAAATTTAATGGCTCAACGATAAAATAAAAATGACATGGTTTTGCAAAATATTACCATTTTTATCAGTGAAAAAGAGAATATTTAATTGTACCTACTGTGAATATCCCCATTGCTTACTACGCCCATGTCCTTTGGTATAAAACGCGGACGTGAATTGTACTTGGCGATAAGTATGTTCATGTGACTGGCTGAAATGCCTGTTTTTTTTTTTTTTTGTATTCCTTTATTTAACAACAACAATGACTATCTAAACTAACAATATTGACTAAGCGTGATTAGGGGCGACTTCGCACGGTACCGCCGCAAGGCATTGCTTCGCGCGAAAAATGGCCACCTAAACCGCTGCTCCTCTCCTTTCCCTCTCCAGCGATCGCAGCGTCCGCAGAACGCTTGCTGCAAATGCTGCTGCTGCCTCCCACGTCCTTTGGTTCCCTATCATCAGGGGAACGAGGGTTTCCGGTTGGACTCTTGCCCCGGCTATCTCCTCCAGCACTTGGCGCTCGTGGTTGAACCGGTGGCACTCAAACAGGACGTGCTGAGCGTCCTCCGCAATCCCGCTACCGCACTCCGGGCACCCATCCTCCGTCTCGTGTCCGTACTGCTTTAGGTAGCTCCGGAAGCAGCCGTGACCGCTTAGCGCCTGCGTTAGGTAATAGTCCACCTGGCCGTGCTTGCGATTTACCCACGCCTCGATGCAAGGGATGAGCTTGTGGGTCCACCGTCCTTTGCTCGAGATATCCCACGCTTTCTGCCAGTTGCTGACGCTCTGCATTCTGGAGCGGGCCCTGGCCTCGGCTTTGGCCCTCGGATCATCCTGGATGAGACTCAGGGTGGTGCGGATATCCTTGGATTCCCGTACCAGTTCTCCCAGCGGGACTTGGCCAGCGATGACTAGAACCGCATCGTCAGAGATGGTTCTAAAGGCGCACGATATTCTGATAGCGCACAGACGATATGTCGAGTTGACCTCTCGCATGTAGCTATCCTTAGCCGTGGCCTCCGCCCATACCGGTGCCGCGTACAGCAATTGTGACCTGACCACGCTCGCGAGGAGTATCCTCCTGTCCTGTTTCGGCCCTCTCGTGTTCAGCAGGATCCTGCAGAGCGATCTTGTCGTCTCCCTCGCTTTCTTGTTCGCGTACTCGAGGTGCTCGCGGAACGACAGGCGTGTGTCTAGCATTACTCCCAGATACTTCAGGGCACGCTGTGACTGAACTGTGGTCCCACCGACCAGGATCTCCGCCGTCTCCACCACTCTCCTGCTCGTGATTAGGACAGCCTCTGTTTTATGTGCTGCCAGTTCCAAGCCCGCCACAGAAAGCCACGCCTCCACCGCTTTAATCGCCCTGTTGGCAGTCGCGACTATGGTTGGCACATGCTTGGAAACCACTACCAGCGCCACGTCATCGGCGAAGCCGACTATGCTGGTGTTGCTCGGCATTGGGAGCTTTAGGACACCGTCGTACATAGTGTTCCACAGCAAAGGCCCGAGCACCGAACCCTGTGGGACTCCGGCAGTGACCTCGTAGATCCTTGGTCCGGATGAGGTGTCGACGGACAGCTGCCTTTTGCTGAGGTAGCTGTGGACTACGTTCAGCAAGTACCCGGGGATGTTGAAGGACCTTAGTGACTCCAGCGTTCTTCCCCAATCCGCCGTGTTGAACGCATTCCGGATGTCGAGGGTCACTAAAAGGCAATACTCCTTCGTCCCTCCCTTCCATCTTGCGCCTGCGATGGCTTCAGCCGCAATCCTGGTTACTTTCCCGATCGCATCCAGGGTTGATTTTCCCTTTCGGAACCCATATTGGTTGGGAGAAAGTCCTCCTGCGCTCTCAAGGGCGGCGTTCAGCCTTGCTGCTATGACCCTCTCGAAGACCTTCCCGATGGTATCCAACAGACAGATGGGCCTGTACGACGAGGGTTCTCCCGCTGGCTTTCCCGGCTTCGAGAGTAGCAGAAGTTTTTGGCGCTTCCACCGGTCGGGAAAGGTCCCTTCCACTAGGCACTTGTTGAACAAATCTGCTACCGCCTTCGTCTGGAGAGAGAGCAGGGCCTTGACTGCTCCATTCGGGACTGAGTCCGGTCCAGGTGCCTTTTTATTGGGTAGGACCCTAGCAGTCGCCAGGAGTTCAGCCTCCGTGACAGGACATATGGAGTCACTGATTCCACTAGTGCAGCGGGGAATGGAGTGCCTACGTCCCGCTGGAAAAAGCGCTTGTACGATGGCTTCTAGGGCCGACGGGTCTGATGGCGATCTATTGCCAGCACTCATACGCTTCACAACCATCTTGTACGCTCTTCCCCAAGGGTCGTTCTCGAGTTCGTCGCAGAGCTTCCAGTAGCATTCCCTCTTGCTGTCCCTGATCGAAAGCTTAAGTGCCTTCTTCGCAGCCTTGTACGATTCGTTGAGGGATTCCAGGTTCGGTGTGCCCCTGGCACGCTGGACCAACCTTCTTGCCCGATGGCAGGTCCTCCGCAGCCTCGCGATTTCCTCCGTCCACCAGTACACAGGCGAATGGTCCTTGCGGAATGTCCTTCGTTGGTCCATGCTTTCATCGCAGGCTTCCTCTAGACGAGCTGCCAGCTTGTTTGCTGCATCGTCTGCAGTGTCCCCATCGGAGACCGACAAGCCTTCCAGCGCTCTGGCAAAGGCTTGGGTACTGAACGTGTCCTGTCGGTAGGCCTTCCTGAGTACAGCCGGCGGCAGTCTGTTGCTCGCTGTGACGCCAATGGTCAGAAGTATGGCTTCGTGATCACTGGCTGAGTACACATCGCCGATCCTCCAGGATGTTCGGCTGGCTAAGGAGCTGCTCACGAACGTGAGATCAATTATAGATCCACCACTGGCTCTGCTAAAGGTTTGCTGGGAGCCCTCGTTGAGCAGGACAACATCAAGCGAGGCCACGGTGTCTGTGACAGCGCGTCCCCTGGCGTTTGTGGATGGGCAACCCCACTCCTCGGCCCAGGCATTAAAGTCCCCTCCAACCACCACTTTGGTTTTCCCTCGGAGGTCGCTGCAGAGGTCGTCCATGATCCGTTCGAAGTCCTTCACGGATACGCTTGGGGCTAGGTAGCAGCTGTACACCCAGAAGTCTCCAATTTTTGCTCGGACGAACCCATCGCCCGCCCTGATGTTGGTCATCTCGAGCCCGTCTCCGCCGCAAAGCCATAGGGCTGCTGTGCCATTTATGTCAGCGGCCCATCGTCGATCGTTTCCGACCTTGTAAGGTTCGCTCAAAATTGCCACCTCCAAGCCCAGCTCTCGAACTGTCTGCATGAGCAGATCCTGGGCCGCCCTGCAGTGATTCATGTTTAGCTGAATCAGTTGCATGAAGTCGATGTTGTGCTAGCACCACTGCAACCGGAAGGGCATTTTTTGCTGCCTGTCTGGTGCGTCGTGTCCTTTATGCCCGCTGTGGCGCAGGTGAGGCACCGCGGTTCCTTGGAGCAGCCTGCGGCCATGTGGCCCGGCTCACCGCACTTGAAGCAGTTCCCGCTCCTGTCGATAGGGCTCTTGCATCTGATCGCGATGTGGCCTAGCTCCAGACACTTGAAGCACCGCGGTGGACCGCCCAACTCCCGGATCCGGCATAAGGACCAGCCGATCCTGATCTGCCTGTGACTCGTGACCATTTTCCCTTGAGGAACTGGCAGGCTGAACACGGCCGTCTGTGTACCAGAAAAGCTAGGGCGGATACTGCGAATCTTCACCTTTCTCGCATCTATTCCATACTGCTTAGCGATTGCAGCTGAAAGCTCCGTCTCCCTCACCAGCGCGTCGAGACCTCTGACCTCGAAGACCGTCACCTTGGAGTCCTCAGTTATAGCGCGGACCTCGGCGTTGCTGCCAAGTACTTGCGCTATGTTCTCCCTCATTTTGTCTGCGCTCTTCTCGCTTGCTTTGGCCACTTCCAGGAGGAGGTTGCCATTAGCCGTGCGCCGGACCTTGTTCACACAGCTGCCCAAGTCTGAGAGCTGGTTATCATCCCGTCTGGTGACCATCGCCAAAATTTCACTATATGTTTTCCCTTCCGCTTGGACAATGACGGCTTCCGGGCGCTCACGCTTGCCTTATTTGGTCTTGCCTCTCGCTCTCCTGGTCACAGTGCTCCATCCGTTTTCTGGCCCCATGCCGACGCTTGAAGCTGGTCTGCGTGGTTGTGCGCTGACCGTCTGCTGGACCTGTGGCACTCTCGAGGCCGGTACCTTGGTCGCCACGGGCGCCGACTTTGTGCGATCGCGCTGCTGCGGCCTGCTGCCCTCTATGGGTTTGGCTACCTCCTCGGGGAGACTCTGTTCGGTTTGAACTGTTCTCGCCCTAGTCCAGACCTTCATGGTTTGCTGGGCCTTTTCCGCGGTATCCAACTTGCGGTGCGAGCAGTTTGGGCATGCCATTTCAGCCTCAGTGGGCCCCTCCTTCTCGGCTACGTTCGGTGCGTTCAGCCACGCTCCGATGCTGGACTGCAGCTGCTTCATGCGCGCTAGCTTGGCCTTTGTAGCCATCGTGATGTGGCGCACCTTGCCATCGTTCACGCTGATCAGGACTTCATCCAGGATCCTCCCTAGCTCCGACAGGTTGTCAAGGACGGAAGGCTCCTCTGTTGCCTTGCTTTTTTTTGGCGGCGTGTTCCTCTGAGCGTTTGGGCTGGTCTCTTCCAGGGCTCTTTTGGGGGTGTTGTTGTCCCCATGCTCAGGGGCCATGTATGGCTCCAAGGTGCCGCCCGGCGTACGAACCGGGGTTCGCCTCTGCGTGTGTGTGTGTCTGTGTCATGTGCGGTCTTGAAGCTTTGTAAGTTTAAGTGGTAGATATTATTCAAAAGGAATTAAGACTGAAATGAAAAGCTTGTCGACGACGACAGCGACGAGGACAAGGGGGGAAGAGGGGGAAAGCGGGAAAGTGGATAAGCGGGGACTGCCAACCGCAGGACGAATGCTTTTAATAAATATGAATGCTGCGTGCATGTGTGAGTGTTTCGTGTGCGGCTGTCTATGTTTACCTTTTGTTTGTCTGTTGATTTTGTGTGGCTGCTTGTGATGCAAATGTCGAAGGAAATGAGCAACAGCTGCCTTGGGTGGCAAGTGGGGTGGTCGGGGGTCGAAGGATCAGCAGAGCGCAAGCTAGGTGACTAACTTGTGTACACACAGACTTAAAAGGCCCCCAAAAATTTCTTAAAACAAACTACGATTTTGGGTAGTTTTAGCTAAAATTAAAATACAGATTATAACAATACTCAAATTAATTAAAATAAAAAGTTTTTGCAAACCTATTATTTATTAAAAAAAATTATCAAGAAAACGCTTGAAAATAAACATTTTTTTTGACACCTTTAAAATTATATTCTTTCATTTGTAACTTGATAAGTACTATTCCGATCTGTATTTTTAATTTCAGTAGTCCAACTAATGTCATTTAAGTGATATTCCTAATTTAATGTTTTAATATAAATTAAATATAAATCTGTGTAATATAATTTTGTGTTTTTCTGGGTGTAATTGTGTGCTTATATGGGGAGGAGAACCGCCGAACCAGCGAACTACAAAGATGTGCGGTGCCAGTTGCGGTTCGCTTAAATAACGAAGCCAAGTGTCAACAGGATAAGTTCATTCCAGCGGGAGCGGAGCGGGGTCGCCAAGTGCCACCGAATGCGATTGTGGAGGATGTGGATGCACAGCCATCGGCACTTGCACTGCCACCAGCCGAAGCCAATTTAAGGACAAACAGCGCCAACTTTGCCTATTGCAGGACCGGAGGACCCCCGTGGGAATGGGGGTCACAGGATCGTGGTCAGAGGTTGGAGGACCCGGTCGGAGGTTGGGCTATGTGGCTCTAACCGGCAATGCGGCTCAGTGTCTGGCCACATATTCGCCTCGCTGCGTGCTAAATGAGTTTAGATTGCTGCACATAAATTACCATGGACTGGCGATGCGACAATCGCAGGCACAGCCATCGCAACAGACATGGACATGGACGACATGGCCAGATCCAGAGACCGAGACTCCGACAGAGACAGAGGGATGCCATTAAAAATGAAAGTGGAGGGAGGCGGAAGTGGACCAAGTGGCAGGTTGCCCAGGCAGATTAGTTCCTGTCGTACAATGGGCTGAGTTCTATTATTAGGGCTTTTTAATTAGTAAAGTCCTTTGGCATCATATCATCTTTCCAAGCTCCAAATCAGTTGCATAAATGTGTATAATCGAATAATAATTTATATTTTTGGTTTTACTCGGTCAATAATAAAATCATTAAAATTTTATTTTAATTTAAAACCTATTTGTATTGTAATTCTGATTCTTTATGTGCACATAAAGACATTAATGAAATTAAAAACCACTACATAATTAAAAGCTAAAATAAAATAAATGAAACTTCTGCCATTAATTTAGTAAATTGTTGCACGGACTGCTGATTTGTGTGTGTAATACACATTACAATTTATTTACAGTTCATAAAATCAATTTGATTGGATTATCAGAAATTAGATACATTACAAACCGAAACTAATAAAATTCATAGACTACTGCTTCATTTAAATTTAATTTAATTTGGTTTACGTTTCATTGGCCGGGCATTATTATTAGTATTTACAACTTTTGCAATTACATTACAAGACTGGGAAAGCAACAATCAGAATAGTAGCCATTCGAATCTGTGAATACGTCAGGCTTAATTGGTTGCCTAGCGTATAAATCAAGGCTAGAATGTGCGTGATTTTCACCCACCGAACCCCACCGTGCGGCCACAAGATGGTTTCCCTTCCTGGGATTTAAAGTTCCCCCCGAAACACAGGGAAAAGCTGCTCAAATGCCGAAAACTGGTAAGCAGGACAATACAAATAGTCACACACGCACACATCCATCCACAAACACTTACGCACACTAACAATTGGCACAAGGTTGCTCTTATTTACACAGTGGGCGGTGGGTTGTTGGAGGTGCAACTAACAAACTGCAATCCTGTCAGGAGCATAACCCACTCATCTCAATTCATTAGGAACCAAGATAAACTGCCGGTGTCCAAATGGGAGCTTCACACTCGGAGATAAATCGACTAAAACACAGGGCAAGGAAAGAAACTTTACTGACTTTAAGAGAAACTCAATAAGAGGCTTAAACAATTCCCTAAAAAGTTCTTACTTTTATAGTTATTTTTTA
The DNA here is from genome assembly GCF_030179915.1 of Drosophila takahashii. Taxonomy (NCBI): domain Eukaryota; kingdom Metazoa; phylum Arthropoda; class Insecta; order Diptera; family Drosophilidae; genus Drosophila; species Drosophila takahashii. The sequence goes on from NC_091680.1 coordinate 16,125,336, forward strand.
AAAAACAAAAAGTATCACATGGCAAACTATAAAGCGATTAACTTATTTATTACATTAAAACAAAATTTGTTCTCATCTCATAAATGTATAACAATTTCGATAAGAGAAGAAAATAAACAAAAGGCTTAAGGTATTTTTGCAAATATTTTTCTGAGTGAAGAGAATGAACTCAACCAACCACACCGAATATTTGTAATTCCATTGGTGCCACTGCGCGTGTTGTTCGTAATTTGTTTTTATGGCACCCGATGCTCATTAAAGTTTTACTATTTTTAATTATTTAGCATTGTGATATATATTTGCCTGTGCAAATGCCAGGGGAATCGTAAAGCCCTAACTCGGTATATTGGCGCCCGATTCTGACGTCGATGGTCGGAAGCCACTAAATTTCACAGTTTAGTTGGGAGTTTGGTCGGCCAACCGACTGGCAAAGTCGTTTACACGCCGCGCTCTTTAAAATTCGATCAACAGTGCGTATGCGCAATGTTAGTCTGTCAATTACACTCGGCTGTCAAATGTACGAGTCGCGGCAGTCACGAAAATCAATTCGCCCGCCCCTTGCGCCTCCGATGGCACTCAATCAATCATAATTAACTTTCGAGCACTTTCACTTGAATCGCTTTTTAAATTGCCTTCCAGCGCCCGAACTCCCAACCCCGAACTAAACCTTAAACTTGGGAGGTTCCGGCCTTTTAAAGGTCGCCGTCCTGAAAGGGTTGCCATATCATGCGCAAGGCAATAAATCTCCGTGTAATAAGATTAAATTAGAACAAATGAGTTCATTTGTTCCAGTTGCCAGCTGACGCAGCGCGAAAGTCGTTTGAACCGAAGGCTAATGGCCAAGGCCAAGCCTTCTGAGGGGCTTTTAACGGTTTGGCTCGTAGGCAAAACTGGAAATTGGCCCATGTCACAGGTCAGGGCTTAAGCTGCAGAACGCTTCAAGTCGCCATACCCGATATCAAAGGCAGAGAAACAGTCTGATTTTTAAAAGGCACATTTCCTAGACTTTTATTTGACAGATTCTAATTCAATTGATTTTTCTCGAGTACCAGGGAAAACCACACAACTTTTGAATTTATTGAAAAAGCAAATAATTGCGTCAATGCAAAAGGGGCTTAAGTGCCGTGTGGCTTTTTAAAACATACAAGAAAATGTGAATTTTACTAAAGATTTAAACTTCTTTTAATCGAAATCTCGACTCTTTAAGACATTTTATTTATGAAGTTTAAATGTTCGTCAGTTATGTGCCAAGTCTAAAGCTGTTCTGGCAACTGATGCCGCGGGGAAAAATCGGGGGATAAGTTCCTGAACGTGTCAGCTGCAATGTCGATAAATTCGCATAAAAATCACTTACAGATTCATAAACTGTCATGAATAAGCCAGTGGCTGTGGATCGACGACCCTTTCGCAATCTTATCCGAAGTATTATCCCCGGCAGACACATTCCAAGTTATTCGTCGATGGTCAGGTTGTGAAGGCTCTCGGTTATGAATAATACGTATGTGATGGCGAATTATTGACAACGAGGAAATTCATTGGCAACGCCTAATTTCATTAATTTCATGCGCATTCAACGGCATCTGCAAATTTCACAGATTGCCAACGTTTCGTATTCCCGGTGGGGCAACAAATGGAGGTTGATTTACCACAACCCCCACTTTCTGGGAGATTTATGCCTCGGTGGACTGGATGGTTAGGAGGCATTCAGAGCCATTTGACCGGAAGTGACAAGTCAGCAAAATTGGCCCTCTTACCTGGGGGGGTGGCATTTTTCTTGCCCCTCCACCGATTCACCGAGGGAGTTGGAGGGAAGCCAAGGCAATACATAATGTATGCGTTCGTGTGCCTGCCTAATCATCCATGGAGGCGAATGGCAAATGTCATACGAGTTATCGAACTGTCCTTCGTGGGTTCGAGGTCGGGGTCCTTGTTGTGCTTTGCCTGTCTCCCACTTCCGCATACATTAAGGAATCGATTCATTTCGGTTCGAGGCAATAAAAATTGAACATTAGGTCACCGTTTTCCCCCCATTTCCCTCTGTTTTCCGCCACAGAAGAACCTCCGTTTAGAGTGGGGCACGTTTATGATTTTGATTAATGTTCTCCGGTAGTCACCCAAATGTTTCTGTCCATCAGCATAATCATAATGTCGTGGCTAATGTTGATTTACATTTAATGTGTTGTGCTCAATTTTTTGTAACATTTTCGTTTACTCATGCACTCTAGTCTCACACCACAAAGTCACATGTGGATGGATGGATGGTTTTTTAAAGAGGTTTCCTTGCGGCTTGGGTAAGTGGACAGAATTCCTCGCTTACAGAGAAATGCTGGGTGAATTTTCTGCACTAGGGTACAATGTTTTATGCAAAAACAAGCACGGAAATTTTATAAAAATTCCTGTGCAAAAATTGTTTGCCCTAAGCCAACACACAACTCTTTAAACAGACGAAACTTTGGAAACTTTCTTACAAAAATAAAACCATATTTTTGCATTGATATATCATTAATTAATACCTTTATAAAAATATCAAAAATTAATGAGGAAAAAGTCTAGACGACAGGAACATCAATGACTTGCGATTACGTCGCTTAAAGTTTGCACAAGAAAGCTGAAATGTCACCGAGTATGATAATGTTTACAGTTCACTTCCGCTTTCCCCCAGAATTCAATGGGTGGTTTCGGGGGCGTGGTCATGCCCCCTTTCCTTTATTTCGCCTTCCGTTATGTTTGACACTTGTCCGACGTTGGGTAACTTTTTGTTTTGGCCTCTGCCGGAGTCGCCGAAACCCTTCTCCTTGCCCCCATCCTGCGGGCACGTCCTCGCGGACAAACACGGCCATTGTTGTGGCATGTCCTGTACGTCCTTGCTGCAAATTGCTGCCTCCGTTGTTTTTCATACTTCCCGCACTTTTTGCCTCGTTCCATTTTTCTTCGTTCCCTTTATTTCGCTGCTTTTCTTAGTCATTTTTTCCCTTGCTTCCATTTATCTTTGGGGGAACGACAGCGTCCGTAGATGGGGACTTTAATGGGCCACGGAGGCTGTACGTTCTTAAGGACTAGAATCTCGCTGTGGCTCGAGTGCTTTTAATCTCCTAGAAATAAATAAAACTGCATTTAGCAGTCGATTGTTCGCATAATTGGCCACCTCTTGTTCTGCCCATTAAAATGGGACCCCATAAATTGTTGTCAGTAAACCAGTGAAAAAAAAACTGGGAAAACTGTGAAAATATTTCTGGAAAATTTTTATTTCTAACAGAGCCTAAAATTAATATTTATGGATTTCTAAAGCTAAATCTCACCCACAAAAATCCCTAGAATAATACTTTTTAAAAACCGATTTTGTTTCTAGCTTTTTTTGCTGTGCAGGACCTGTCTGGCATCGGGAGGAACTCAGACAGCCTGCTGGCCAAACGACCCGACGATTAATCAAACAAATCAATAATTCATCAAATCAACGTCAAGGACGACAATCAAAGCGAGTCCTGGACGGACCTGGCTGGAGCGTCTGGACATGAAAAATCGAATCACTTGCATTTTTACATCAATTTGCTCACTTTATCCTGCCCAGATCCTTTGCACATGGGGTCGCCTCGACCAACATTTAGAATTCGTGCACACATCTCGAGAGCTCTAATTGTGAGGGGGAAGTCGGGTAGGTTTATGCATCCAGCAGATGCAATCCTTCTTCGTAGGACTTCCCCCATCCGAGATACAGTGATTGATGAGGCGGAGCCTTATCCTGTGACTGCGACAAGAAAACAAGTCGGAGCATTTACATTTGTTATTTATTTCGATTTTACTCCATCATCCGGCTAACATGGTTTTTCGATTTCATTGACTGCAGTGCTCTGTCGTAACAATCGAGTCACGTGGTCGGCAATTGAATTTCAAATCATATTTTCAATAACTCCGTTCTGTTCTGCGGTTCGTTGGCGGAAAATTCCGACGCCAGAAAGTAAAAGTCGTGGAGCGTATAAAAAACACGGATTTTTTATGGAAAACCCGTGACTTGACAGGGGGATACACTTTTTTTCATAACTTCGTTTCCACGTGAGTCACAGTGGGGAAAAAGTCAGCTTTTTAAATGCACTTTTACAGGTGTAAACATAAAATGTATACTATTTAACAAAAAGGTTTAAATTTAAATAAAATGTTTTTGACACAATTTTTATCGAGCGCTTTTTAAAAGCTTTTTCAAACCCACAAAGTCTTTCCACATTTTGTGTGTTTTTCCTTACCTAATCATAATCTTTTTGTTTTGCAACTTTCTGCGAAAGTAAAAAGTCAATTGTGACTTTCGCTTCTACAGAAAGTACAATATTATTTCTATTCTATTATTCCCATCACACAATTTTCCACTGTTTTTCATCTTACAAAACGGAACGTGAAAAATGACCTGCGATGTCTGCCAGGAGGCATTGTTGTTTCCCGTTGATGTTGCACATGCAGCTGCAACGGGGAAAGTTTCCCAAGGAAGGGGCTTTGTAAAGGGAAGTGAAGGGAATGTCGGGGGAGTGCAGGATACCCGGCACCGCGTAGCACATCGTTAAAGGGGAAAATCAATTCCACTGCAACCTGCGACTCTTGCGTTGTTTTCTGCCTTCCCCGCACTGCAACTGCTGCTGATGATGATGCTAAAGATGGTGATGCTGATGACTACGACTATGGCGCTGACTAAAGCTCTACAGGCAGTCCACTCATTTTAGGCAGTGGTGAATGCAGAATTTATTTAAAGGGGTTTTGATTCAAATTACTTGGACATTTTTTCCAAATTCCTGTTTTATTTTTAGCTCGTAAAATTGTTTTTCATTTTTAAATATTATTAAAAAGTTAATATTTTTCTATTGGTTTTTTTTCCATATTTTACAGAATGATAAATAAAGATAATGATTTACTTTTTAAATGGTATCACCCATTCTTATTAATTTAAATAGTCTAAAATAAATAAATAGGAAGGATGGGTAGGTTAAAAATTATTCCCCAGCGCCGAGCCGAACAAATGAAGTAAATATTTGCGAACCTCCTTAGTTGCGCCACAGCCGACAGATGGCAAGTTGATGCTGACTTGCAAAATGTTTGCAAATTTATGCAACACTCACCTGTTCTGAAGCTGTAAGCTGAATTACGGTAAATACACACACACATTTACCCCGTACACTCACACACACACGCACATCCAACATGATTACAGTGAAAACAGAATAAGGACGCGTGGTCCGCCGGGGGCGGAGTTCAATCCGCTTACATAGCGAAGCCAAAGGAAAGTGTTCTCGCACGGGAAAAAAAAGTTCGAGAAGTTGGAAACTTTTATGTACAAAAGGTCCCACTAATGACTTATAAGAGAAAGGGTACTGAATATCGAAATAATGATTGAAACTTTCAATTTGAAGGTACTAATGACACACTCGAAATTTCTGTGTCAGGGTTGGTATTCAACCTAACAAAAAGTCCTCCAAAACAAAAAACTTCATATGAAAAAAACATAAAGAAATAATATTTCAAATTATTAAGAAAAACTTATAAACTTTTTTTAAATTTAAGGCAAATAAAAAAATTAAGGGCTGGTATTCAACCTAACGAAAAGTGGTAAAATAGAAAACCTTAGGAAATAATAATTTATATGAAGCGGAAGTCTGAACTTTTTTTCTTGTGTGCCGCCATTTTCCACCCAACCTCTCATCGTGTGGGTGGCAATGCCTTTCAAGCAGCTGTAAAAACTATTATGCAAAGCTATGCAAACGTAAGGCATTGCCACACCGCACGCCTCTTAAATGCGGGAAAAAAGAAGCCACAGGAATGGAACAGCGGAAAGAGGGAAAGTGATGGCGGAAAGAAAGAGCAGGGTGGCAAAAATTTAAATTTCATTATCTCCCCTCGGCAACGCACTGCTGCAAAGCCCATTGAGGAAAGTCAATTCATAACGGTCAAAAAGTCAAGCAGCACAGTGGAATTTTGTAGGTAATAATCCAACAAATCCCCATTTTAGAAAAGTAGGGAATAATTTGTAAATTAGCTACAAAGCCCCCAATAAATTATTATAATAAGTGTATTAGAAGGAACAAATATTTGTGAAAAAATCGAATGGATTTATAAAGAAAATATTTTAAAAGATAATAAAAACGTAGAAGCTCAGAAAAAAAAATTATAAAAAAAACTTAATAGCCTGATTAAATATGATTCTCTTATTCACATCTTAATTCATCGAAACTGTTAATAAACACAGACCATAATGCATTTTAAGGCCTCATTAACCCGAAAACCGTGATATTTGAGTCATATGTATGTCACCACATTAAAGTAAATGAGGAAATACGTCATGAAAATGGACGAAATTGCACTGCATATTCGTTTACCACTTAAGTTTCCCTCCGTTCAAGGATTCTCCAGTCAAAGATTCCACTCGAGCGCTGAGCAGTTCGCTTGAATATCCTTCCATTGTGCCCCGTTGTCTGTGGAGAGCTGCGTCCGATACCGCAGTCATTCTTATTATCCTGCCATTCCAGCCGAACGGGCCGTTGTTGGTAAATATGCCGACCAATTGAAGGCGAACCCAGGAAAAGGCCTCGATGGCCACTTCAGAGCTGAGCGGCGATTTATGGGCAGCGCTTCAAGGGGTTGAAAGACCCCCAAAGGCAGGACATCTTGGATTCAGACTCGCAGTCTCTTCGCCCTCAGACTTCCTGGCATTGATTTTCAATTTGTATGGCGGCACGTGAAGTTCTTCCGCTTCATTTGCTGAGCTCAGACAAAGCGCCGGATCGAAGGAAGTTACCTAAGTGAGTAAACACGCGCTGCTCCCTTACATTACTCCTTATCCTGGTGGCAGTGCTGCCAAATTGGATTTTTCCTACAACTTTTGGTTTTATTCGTACAATTGTGCTTTATATTGTTCTACGACTATGGGTATAATTTAAAATATGTGCCTTTCTGAGGAACTTCATATTTAAGTTACAAGTTAAAGTTATTTTCAAGAACCTATTTAAAATTAATAGTTAAAACTTAAGAAAATAATTTTATTTTTTTAAATGTGTTAAAATGTGTTCCCTTCCCAAAACTTGGCACCACTGTCGGCAGACCGCAACTATCCTGCGATTACTGCCAACCAGTCGAGCGGTGATTCAAGTCCTAAACCAAATAGACGCCTATCATCCGGAATGCGGGGCACGGAGGATTCGGCTTCAGGTGAAATTGAATTAATTTGGGCGCATCCACTCAGTAGCTCTCCACAAAGGGGCCTGCTTTACCGGAAACGGAAACCTGCATACAAAGATCCCGAGTAAAATGGAAAAAAATGGAGGCCAGTGCGCTCCTAAAACTATGCAATGCATTTTCATTTTCATGCCTTTGGGCGTTTCATGCACATATACATACAGACAAGCGGTCACGGCTCTTGAAACTGCATTCATGCGAAAGTGTAAACAAAATGCCGAAAAACTCAGCCACTATCCCCACAAATTTCGACGTTACCTAATGAAGTGAAACATGGTTACAAGTAAATCCGAATTACGGCTTCATCCTTTTTGTTTGCTGCTAATTTAAGCCAATAAGGATACTTACCTCAAACTAAATATATTTAAAATCTTATAAATATTAAAATGCTTTATACAAATTTAAAATATGAAGCACATCACTGATATAAATGATCGAAAAATGTATCCTTATTTAAGTAGCTTAAAACAAATGGAGAACATTATACAAATTTTAAGTAAGAGGCGCTTCACTGATATAAATTACCGAACAATTTTAATGGCAAATGTAGATTCCATATAAATTGATAATTATATATTGGTCGAAGTGTTTTCCTGCCTGATCCGCTCGTCGAAAAGGGCATTTTCAATCAGCTTTCAGAATCGGCGCGGTGGAAAACCTTTTAGAGTTGCCGGGAATCCGGCAATTGTCTGTCACATTCATTCCGGTTTTAATTGGAAACCACATTTAATTTGCCCGCTTTCTTGTTGCTGCCGCCGTCGCAGTTACAGATGCGTTGGCATTGGTTATTGTTTCATAAAATATGGAATTTTCGCATTTAATATGTCGTTGATAAATGGATTTCATCGCATGCCCACACACAAAATAATTATGTAGTGGGCGAGTTTAAATTGAGTCTCCTCCATCTACAATTGCGTTTCATTTATAAGCTTTAACCACAGCGAAGGTTTTTGCACGTTTTTGAATGCATCTGTATATTGCTTATGGCTGCATTTAATTTTTAATTGAATTATTCGACCAAATGGGCGTCAACTTAATGCATCGGTGATCAGCAATTTGTATTAAACTGGAAGGGCCAATCAAAGTTGACTGTATATGTAATTATTAAATTTTTACTGCAGCCCAAATGATTAAGCCAACCCAAAACATTATAAAAGAATATTAAATGTCATGGAAAATATAATTATAGTTATTGGAAACTATGTTAAAACCAAGTGAAGTCGTTTTGAAATGTACCATTTTATTGTAAAGTTAGACATTAGTCTGCAAGTAAAATGTGTTGTGTTGTTACAAACCACATTTCTGATATCATTATGACATAGCAATACCTTTGAAATATTGCTTGACAAATTCCTCTCCATTTAGTTTTAGTTTGCCAACAGAATTCCCGTCACTAAATTCCAATTGAAGCACAAAATGGCAAACACAAAATACTTTCGCTTAATAATAGAGAAATACTCGGTTGGTCCTTCGGTTTTAGGATCCGCTTGGCTGCGAAATCAATTGACAATGAACTTTGTGCCCGAACGAATGTTTCAAATTATTTTCGATGCCAACGAAATTTATATACAGAATTTTTCATCTTTTCCCTTCACTTTTCGTTCATGCTGGAATGAGTTTTGCCCTGAAAAGGAAAAGGCAACGAGGAAAACAACAGCAACTTTTCGTCCCGATAGTTTTCCACTTTCTCATTTTTTTTCATTCTCCATTGTGGGTCAAGAGCAAAGTCCTTTTTCCCTGTCCCTGCCCCTCGCCAGCACCCCTTTTACAGTCTCAATTACGAAACTAAGCACAAATCATTAAACAAAATAATAATTTCCGCAACAGAGGACCGAGGACGAGCGAGGTCGAGTGGGAAACTGACAAATTGCACCAAGGGGGAAGGGGAAGGGGATGCCAAGGGCTGGTAAGGGGTGGTTCAGGGGCTCCGGACACACCTAAATCGGATGGGCAGGCCGGGTCCGGCCGAATGTCAAGAACAGGGCATTAAATTGTCGCAACGTGAAAGACACACTAAGCCAAATTCAACAAGTTCTGTTCTTATAAGGATTTAGTTTTATAAATACATTTTTTTTAATTTGTAAAAAAGGTTTCAACTGTCTTAGACAAGGTGGCAGTATTTCATTTTATACTGAGGGTAGGTATGATATTAATTATACATTTTTTTAATTTTACAGAATTAATTTGAAATATAAGCTTTATAAGATTTGTGCTTTTTATTTTTATTACGAATATTTTCTAGAATATTGAATAAAAATCAAAACGGTTGCTTATTAAATTATATTTTTTTCCAGTGCAGGACCAAACACAAGAAGGATGTGATGGGCAACCGGTCCCGGGACCTGACGTCTGCTGTTGGCCGGCCTGCCACTGCTTGCGTGTCCTGGGGCAGGAGGAAACGGCTAGTGGGGAACATTAATAATTTAGCCTACTTTTGTGAGCACTTTGGTCCTCTTTCTCTCTGTCGCTCAAGATGTGGCAACGAGGATTTGGAAATTGTCAAATGTGAGAAACGCAGTGCCAGCTAAAGAGCAGTGAAAAATGTGAAAAACTTTCCTAATAATTTGCATACTTTTCGACGCCGCGAGAAAACTTTGCCGCACGCACGATTTCTGCCATGCACCCTGAAGCAAAACCTTAAAGATGCACAGAATTTTTCCCTAGTATTACATGGGCAAAGAAATACAGTACAAACATATATTGTTAGATAATTGTTAAACAAAAGAATAAGAGTGGATTTATTATAAAATAAAATATCTTTTAGACAATCAGAAAGTTGAAAAAGATTTATAAACAAAAAGATGTATAAAAAAAAACACGAATGGTTTGATAACTTGCAAAAATAAGATGAATATTAATACAATTTATAAAATATAATAATTATTATTATTCAAATGTACACAAGCAGGTTCTTTGTAACTACATTTATAAGTAAACATCGGTAAAAAAGTTAAACGATAGATCCATTTCGTTTGACCCACTGTAACTTTCCCGCCGGCCACAGAAATTAGAGCGGGCGAGAGCTTACAATAAATTTTCACACTCTTCGCGAGTGCAAACAAAATTAACGGGCACGCAAACTTTAAGGCAGCCAGCTGACACGCCCCCCCATTCGCACCCCCTATCTCTGGTGTTGTTTCCCCCATAAAACGCAGTGCAGCACAAAAAGTTGCACGAATGCAAAAACCTTCTGCGAAAATGTCACAAAAAGTAGTAGCGGTAGGAACGGTAGTTCAAAGCAACAGAAACCCAGAAACCCCTAACCTCCACCCTCTCCGCTTTCCATTCTCCGGAGTCCGTAGTCCGGACAGCGACAGCATTTTTACGGCAAAGAGCGCAGCTTCCACCCCGCCGCTGGCGGGCGAACGCCGGCACTCTTTGTTGCCATTCCGCATCCACATCCAAAAAAGAAATAAGTAGAATACTCAAGATAAAACGCTTTAATCGGGTGAACCGACTATAAGATTCCTGGCACTGGCTTGCTAAATATTTAGATGACCCCAAGGCGTCTCCCTGGATAGTTTAGAAAAAAGGTAGCTTAAAACATTACACTTAATTTAATACAAATATATTTAATTTTACAAGTGGCATTTTTAGCTTGCTTGGGAAGCATTTAGCTTATATAAATTGTATTAGAACTAAAATTTTTCTTCCACCCCACAGCTTATATACTTATACTCAAATACGTCTGCCATCTACGAGTACTAGAAATAAAAACCCTACAAGAGTCTTCATACCCGGCACTACTTTGCCCACATTACAGCGGTAACTTGCCCAACTTTTCAGTGGTCAAGACTTGGTGGGTGGGTGGTTGGCTGGTTGGATGGGAGGTGGATTGAAGGCCGCTGGTCCGTAGACAGGCAGCTTGTTGCTTCTTCCCTGTGGACAAACTGCAATTAGCAATACTTTCCCTTGTCCAAGGCAGATGCGGAAATCTTGAGCACAGTTTTCTGGCTGTCCGGTTTTTGTCCCTCGAAAGTTTCTCATTTGAAAGTTGTTAGAAATAATGAACAAGGACGCAGTATTTGATGGTGCTTAAGAAGTTCCCCCAAATAACTTTTGTTCCGAGTTGAAATGTGAGCTCGAAACTGTTCGATCTTCTAGCATGGGGAATTAAAGTTTCATTGGAGTTGTTTTTAAAGAGATAAACAAATGGAAAAGAAAGGCTGCTTCGTAAAATGGTTTTAAACTAAATTAAATTCTTACTGAATTTATAATAAATTCCTATTCAAATAATTTTATCAAAAACAATGCACAACTGATGGTCGCATTTTCCTAATAAAGCACAAAATGTGTGTTTATAAATTAAAAAATACAATCAGAGGAAAGCGGAAAATATTTAATTTAAATTCCATCCCCCTCTTACGACCCAAGCTGATCCTTGTGCGACCTCCCAGGAGCATCCTAAAAATATTGTACGAATTCCCCGCCCAGCAAAGCCAAACAAATACCCAATTAATTAGTTGGAGCCCACAAACTTGGTCATCGTGTTTGGGGTTTCAACTTTTTCCAGCAGCCACACAAATATATTCGACGATAACTTGGAGAATGAATTTGCTTCGCGTCGCTGGTGCTCCCAAAAATTTCTAATGCGAACATTTTCCCCTCGGCTTTCTGTGAAAATTATACATACACCTAAGTACACATGCACACACCCGTATAGTTTTTTGCTTTTTGTTTTTCCTGCGGTTGAGCTGGGTAAATAAAACGGAAAACAAATGAATATAAATGTGAAACAAACCAAGTCCAGAGAAAACAGGGAAACCGTTGCAGGGCGAGCGAAATGAAATTGCAACGGAATTTAGTTGTCCACTGCACGGGAAATAATTGTAAGCTAAATGAGATTGTAAACTAAGGATTTTATTTTCAATACTTGTAGATATTTAATTAATTAAGATATCTTTATCTTAATCTCTTTTATCTATTAAGATAATTAAAGATATCTTTAAAGTTGTGAAAAATTTTTTAAGCTATGTAACTTAAAGAAATAATCTTTATTTTCTGTGCAGCTGCTGGGTCTGTGCTATCATTGTTTCCAGTTTTTCCTGCTCATATTTGCTGCCACCGAGCTGAAAACAAAGGAAAAGAGCAAGGCGAGTGACCATTAATGGAAATCTGCTCAACGGAATTCGCATTGCAGAGCGGGTGCTGTAATAAGGAAACTCCAGACGAAACAGGTCGGCAGACAACAGAGCAAAACTTCAATTTCAAAATCGAGTTCTGTGTGCACAATGTGCTCGCATTACTCATGCGCCCCGTTGGCCAGCACGTAATATTCGAAAGTACGCAAGAAAACAAAATGGCAGAGCGGAGGAACTGCTGCTGCCTTGTGCCTTATGCCTTGCCATAATAAAATGATAAATGAGTACGTGCACTCCAAGCTAAACGTATTTTAATTTGAAAAACGGAAGCAAACTCGGCTGCAGGAAGTACTTTCACAATGTGGGAAACAAAAAATAATCTGGAATGGCTGGCGAGGGCCTGCTCATTTTTCTTGTTTGCCTTAATTATGCATTCCCAGCCAGAGCACTGAGCTGATTCTTTTGCTCACGAGTCCAGGGAATATTATTCTGATACCTGGTACAATAATCTGTTGTACATTTGAGGATTTACGTAAAATCATTAATCTTTGAAATAATATATTTATATTTTAAATTTACTATTTGTGATAAGAAAATGAGGTTCCAAAAAGTTACTCATTTCTTTTGTTAAGGCAACTCCTGGTCGAGGCACTCAACTGTGGGTCCACCACTTGTTTTCTGAGCAGCAGGTGGCAAGGGACCGGTCGACCATGTTTGTTTATGCAAAACTCATTTGACTCCCGAGAGCATGGCAAACGCAATGTATTTCCAATAGTGTCAACTCGATGTGTGAGTGCAATCATCTGCACTTTCCCCATTTGCACAAGCAAAATGCTCTCAGACACACGGAAGACCCACACACAGGCAGGCCTATTCAAATTTTCTGCCTTCTCCCCAGAAATCCAGCCATCCTGTTGTTCGACTTCTGAACGTAGGAAACTGTCTGTCGTCCGTCACGAACGTCCGACCGAGTATCGACATTAAATTCCTGATTGACAGTCAATATAACGACTGGAATTCCCTGCAGCTATGAAATGGTTGAGACGTTCCTTTCTGCTTTCAGTTTGTGGTCACAAATAGTATGACATTTATAAACTAAGACATAGTTGGTAACTTTTATAAAGCAGGAAGGTAATTTTTGGTAGTGCTAAATATTGCAGTCAACATTTTTGTGGGTAAATTAAACTGTGGTTTTGATTGCCGAATCTAAAATGTCCATTGTTCACACACAAATGTGCTAAAGCAAATTAATATTATGTAACTCTACGCTTTTCTGTCGGATATTAATTAAGATATTTTATTATGACATTCCATTGTTCAAAGAGAAGGGAATTTAATTAAATTTTGTGAATTACTTTTTATAATCAATAATCCTATTTGTGTTTATTTTGTAAATTTCTAAATTGTAATGTAATTGTAAAAAAACATACCACATCATTTACGAAATAGTTCACGTCACAAACACTCACTGCACAAACTCCATTGCAGTTGCATACTTTTCCGCATGCGGCTCATGAAAAAAACATTGTTTTTCGACATCATGCTTTTGGGCTGGATTAAAAAATAAATATTTTCCATTTGCTTGTTTCACAAACAGGCACTCAAATCGTTTAGGATTAGAGCATCAATTTACCGAGAAGCAAATGTAAGTACCCAAAAACACACTGCCAATTCAATTTTCCGTACATTTTTAGTGCACCGGCCGGAACTCACCTGCAAGTAAATAAATGAAAATATAAATAAATTTTATTTTTGTGGAGAGCGTATAATTTATTAATAAATCAAATTTATGCGGCCGAAAGTTGTTGGGCTCGTGTTTGTGTGTTGGAAAACCAAAACATTTAGCCCAGAACCAAAACCAAACCCAGAAACCATTACCCAAAACAAAATCGAGCCAAAGCGAAACAAGAGAATAGATCGGAGCGAAATGCAGTTCGGCATGTCGGGAATAGTTGGCTGCCAAAGTGGTCAAACTGCCCGGACTCGTAGGCATTTAGGCTGGTGGCTGCCTTTGACTCGGTTTTCTCCCGGGGCAATTCTAATGGAAATTATGTAGCTCCTGCTGCCTCCAAACGAGCAGATGATTGAGTCAAAGGCACGAAGAGCAACATATAAATGATGGCCCACTCGAACGCCCCACGCCTGGTGCCACGAAACAGATATATTCTCCCACTCATGTCCCCGGAAAATCCTTCAAATGCCAAACCCAATAACGAGCTAGGGCGCAGTACAGCACACTCAGAAAAAATTATGGTGAAATATTAATCGAAAAAGATTTTTATAAGTAAAAGAAACAATAATATATATTTTGTAAGATTAGGAATTAAGAGGTTTTCCCAAAAATAAAATATATATTTTTTTAAACATTTTTCAACCCATTTTAAGGTATGTTCTTTTTATCTGAGTGCCTTGCACATTCAATTTTCGTACTCCATCTTCCTGCGGGGCAAGTGCACTGCACTCGTTCGCAAACTGAAGTGACTGGGTAAAAGCTTAAACTGAAACATTTTGTTTTGTTTTCCGATGAAGTGCAGAATCAACTTCGAGAGTTTCTACAAACTTGCTATCAGGCACTGCAACTAGTAGAAGCCAAAAAACGAGGGGCTAAAGAGCAGGACAGCAGAGTAAAGACATTGGAGTGCCACAAGATAGATGGCCCCAAGCAGTCGCTTCAAAATGGATTATTTAATATCAAATTAGAAATTAATAAATATTCCTCAGTGTACAGACCGATATCAGGACACCAACACTCAAGTTTTGATAAAGAAAGCGAGTTAGAAAATAAATAAAATCACTTTCTTATTAAAAACCACATGCCCCAAAAAGTTGCATCTTTTTATTGCACGCAAAAGTTAGTTTTCATGAGAGAAAAAGTTTGTTTTGAAATTGAATAAATATAAACTGCATATTTATTCAGATAAAAATATATTCCGAGACTATTTCCCTTCTTTTTCATGCATTTAGTTTCACATTATGATTTAATACAGGGCTTCAGTTGAACTATTTAAAACTAAAACTTTAACGAAGTACTACAAACTTTCCCCTAATACCATAAGCAGCAAAAAAGAAACTTGTGCGTCGAATAGATATCAACAAAGTTGTGGAGACAGTTTTAAGTTTTTCAACCCACGCGAATAAATACTTATAATACTTCTTTGAGAGACCAATTATGGTTTTTAGGTACGAGCTGCCAATAGAGCTGGAAAAATATGGTAATTTTCGATGTATAAGGTAAATGATGAGAATGGCATGCCAGCGTGTATGCTTCATGGACAAAAAAGCCTTCATCAGAGAAAACAGAGATATAATATTACAAAGCACCGAAATGGGCAAACAGATTTCCCTTCCATTAGGCCCAGTCTGAAATAAACAAATTCAAAAAAACATTTTATCCAGCTACCAGGAATCCTCTTTCGGGCCGTAGTAACCAACATTTGTTGCCGCAGGAAGGTTGAATCGAGCGAACTATTTTTTATGGCCAAGACTGGGCGGGCATTACGGGCTGGGAAAATGGGAAATGCTGTGCGGGGGAGGGGCCGTCATAAAAATAAATGAAAAGGTCACTTTGTATTGGTTGCGGGACAATTTAACACAGGCAAATGTGTATGCAACTGTAATTTTTCTGTCGCTGGCAGCCGCCCAGCAGCAAAACCATATGAAATAGCAACAATTGTATCCACACTGGCACACGAAATACATACCAAATAGTTGGGGCATGTCCTTGGTGTCCGGGGAGTGGGTGGCTGTGGGCAGATATGTCCTGGCAAAGTATTCGTGTGGTCCTGTTATGTTGGCCTTTCATTTGCCGTCCCCCACACACACACCGAAACATTTACTCATAAGCCTTAACAAGCGCCATTATTATTGGACCCACACACCCCAACAATTTCCCATTTACCCCCAACCCATCCACGCACACACATGCGACCAAATGAACATGTTAAGTTTTCAACAGCTATAAATTATTTCTTTACCAGGCACTCGGCTTTTTCTCTATGCTAAATGCCCCTAAATGAAAATAATTTATTGTGGTCATTAGGGGAGGCTCTCCCATCGGATCCTCCTTTAAGCATTGCTCGCATAACCTACAACTTATTCCTGTGGCGGGTAATTATTTACACTCAGACATCGGCAACAGTCGCACTGGAACAGCTTCAGCATCAGCAATCGAGTTGGACCGATAGCCATCTGCTGCTAATGCCATGTTAGTGCTCTTGGTGGCAACTGTACCCCTCGATCAGCTGGTATCATTTCAATGCGACGTAAAACAAAGTATTTAATTAGTTCAGTAGGTTTGTAATATTTATTATTTAACTCTGAATAATTATAACTATTTATTAGATGGATACCTAATAATCTTTTGGCATTTATCCATCCTTCCAAAATTAATGTTATTACTGGGTAAATATACTAAATTTTTATTTTGATTAGTAGGCTTGTAAATATTATTATTACTGTCACTTTGAGTGTTCCAAAAACAAACCCACTTGAAGAAGAAAACATTAAAAACCCTTTGAAGTACAATGTCTTTGAAGACTCTACTTATTCTTCTGGCTGCCGGTGCCATGTTGCCGTTTCGCGTATCCGAGAACTCGATGCTTCCTCCAGGCGGAATCGATTTGACTGGCGAAAATCGAAAGGGACCAATTACCATGATCGATGACGATAACTGGAGGCAGGTACTTTCCGGTGAGTGGCTTTTGCTGATCTGTTCGCACTACGATCGCGATTGCCAGGATCTGGAGAACAACTTTAACCATTTGGCGACCACGACCGTGGGTTTGCTCAAAGTTGAATTGGCCTTTTGCGATACCTCCAAGCCTACATCAGTACGAGGACGATTCTCGGCCTTTGACGATGTAATCATATATCATGTACTGGACGGGGAGTTTCGCAGGCTGGACGATGGACAGGACATTTTTGCCCTCCGAGATCTTCTCCATCTTCGGGAATGGGCAGAGATTCCCGCAGAGCCCTTTTGGAAACACCCGACTTCCGCGTTGGTCACAGTTAGCGTACTTTTCATCAAGTCGAAAATGGCTTTGTTGCTCTTTTGTTATAATTGTGATCGCGAATGGCTGGCCTCCCTTATTATCGATATTTTCGTTGGCCTCGCATCGAGCATTGTCTTATTGGACATTTGTTTTATCTACCGGAAGACACGAAGCCTTCTGGGAGGAAACTTGAAAACCATAAACGAACATGAAGAGGGGAAGTAGAGAGGAAATACATCCAATTCAATTCAGTGGAGAATAATGGGCTACCTATATGTTCACTATTTCAATTGGAAAATAAAAAAAGCATTGATATATCTTTGATAAAATTAAATTAAAATATCTCTTAACTATAGTGGATGGTGCTCTAGGTTCTCGAGATCCTCGAGCTGTATTACGTACCTTTTCTAAAAGTGACGGATTAAGTAAATAGTTATCACTGATATATTAAAAGTTGGCTCTTATATAAACATAATTTATAAACATAGGTATTACAAAACAATCTAATAAAATACAACTATTTTTTCAAAAAAACATGCGAAAAAATCAGTATTAAAAAATCAGTATGCAATTCCCAGTCGATTGGAGTTTAAATCTAGATACAATTATGTTTGATTATATTTTTTAAAATATATATTTCCTTAAATCTTCTCGAAAGTAACGTTTTTCCTATGTTATGAGTTAGAAAAAACAGTTGGCCTTATAGCCTTATAAAAAACAGGCTAAAATCCAATTTCGTCCATAAAAACTTAGTACTGATTTTCCTCAAAAATATTAGTATTTTATCCAAATTTTTAACGTAGAGGTATAATATAATATAATGTACAAGCAGATTCTAGTTGTCCTTTGTGTGTATTTAATTATGGATCCTAAGTAACACAATGGAGAGGAACTGAATGCCCTAAATATTCAGTAGGTGCGTGGAGCAGGTGGAATGGGAGCCACCGAGTCGTCCAAAGTGGTGTCCACCACCGGTCGATATTTGATCGAGGCGCAGCCCTTGTTGCCCAGGGCGAAGGTCATGGTGTGCTTGCGCCAATGCTCCTCCATGGGCTTCTTTTTCTGCCCGGCCATCGGTGCCCCGTAGTCCAGTTCGTCCTCGCGCTTCGTGAAATCCTCGCGAGCATGCGATCCCCGCGACTCCTTGCGATTCTCCATGGCCGCTATGATGTGCACCGCATTGGCGAGCATATTCTGCAGCTCCAGGGTCTCGACCAGATCGGTGTTCCACACCAGCGTGCGATCGGTGACCTTGACGTCCTTGAACTGCTCGCACAGCGCGGCGACCTTGAGCAGACCCTCCTTGAGGAGTTTCCCTTCGCGGAAAACAGCCGCATGTTTGGTCATGGTCCGCTGCAGTTCGATCCTTAAAGCGGCAGTGGGAGTACATCCTTTGGCGCTGCGCAGGCACTTGAAGTTCTCCATCGACCTATCCGTCGCCTTGTCCTCCACCTGTGGTGGCTTATCACCCGGACAGCTGTTCTCGGCAATGTCCAAGGCACAAACGCGTCCGAAAATAATCAAGTCGAGCAGGGAGTTGGCCCCCAAGCGATTGGCTCCGTGCACCGAGGCACAGGACGTTTCGCCGCATGAGTACAGCCCCTTGACCACCTGCTCCCGCCCGTTCTCATCCACGGTGATCACTCGGCCCCTGTGATCCGTCGGTATGCCGCCCATGTTGTAGTGCACAGTGGGTAGCACCGGCACCGGTTCCTTGGTCACGTCCACCTTGGCAAAGATCTTGGCGGTGGCCAGAATGCCCGGCAGCCGCTGCCTGATGATCTCCGCATCGATGTGGTGGAGCTGCAGGTGCACGTGATCCTTGAGCGGACCGCAACCGTTGCCGGCCAGGACCTCCATGGTCATGGCCCGGGCCACCACATCCCGGGAGGCCAGATCCTTGGCCTTGGGCGCATACCGCTCCATGAAGCGCTCTCCCTTGGCGTTCAGAAAGAAGCCGCCCTCGCCGCGAACACCTTCGGTGATCAGGCAACCGGCGCCGTAGATGCCCGTCGGGTGGAACTGCACAAACTCCATGTCCATGAGGGGCAACTCCTGCCGCGACACCCAGGCATTTCCATCACCCGTGCACGTGTGTCCGGCGGTGGTGGAGAAGTAAACCCGACCACAGCCGCCGGCGGCCACCACCGTGTTGTTGGCCAAAAACCGATGGAAGGTCCCATCGTCCAGTTTCCAGGCCAGACAGCCCACGCAGCTGCCCTGCGCCGACATGATGAGATCCAGGACGAAGTAGTCCACGAAGTAGTGGCAGCAATCTGAGTGCTTCAGCGTCTGTCCGTAGAGCGTATGGATGAGGGCGTGGCCCGTGCGATCTGCGCAGGCGCACGCCCTTCTGGCCACCCCACCTTTGCCATACTCCAAGGTCTGACCCCCAAAGGGTCGCTGGTAGATCTTCCCGTCGGGCTTCCGTGAGAAGGGCATTCCGTACATGTCCAGCTCATAGACCGCCTTCGCCGCCTCCCGGCACATGTAGTGAATCGCGTTCTGATCGCCCAGCCAATCGCTGCCCTTGACCGTGTCGTAGAAGTGGTACTTCCAGTCGTCCTTGTCCATATTCGAGAGGGCCGCATTCACGCCGCCCTGGGCGGCCACCGTGTGCGATCGGGTGGGGAAGAGCTTCGAGATCATGGCCGTCCTGAAGCCCTTCTCCGCCAGACCGAATCCCGCCCGCATTCCCGCGCCGCCGGCTCCAATCACAATCGCATCGTACTTGTGATCGGTCAGCGAGTACTCGTCCTTGCAGCTGGAGTCCCTGAAGCAGGTAACTCGAAACAGGCGATGACCGATCCTGGTCATGGGACGGGCGGCGGTCCTTTTGGCGAACAGCCGATTCATTTTCGCTGAAGCTCCGCGTCTTTTTGCCTGTCTAGATCTTGGTTTGCGCTGTTAAATTCTGGGTGTATTCGAGTTGGGATGGAAAACACAATGACGATGCGACTATCGCAGAAGTCTTTCCCACCGGAATAGCTTCTATTGGATTTTAAGAAGCTCTTTCGATCAATATAAAATCTCCTTTAAAGGAAAATGCATCTTAAATTGGTGCACACATGCCCGCCGTTAAAAAAAATAAAATCTTCCTCTTAAAGACATCTTTGTTTGTATATTTAAAGAAAACTAAACTACAATTAAAGTCCTCTATAAGGAAAATTTGTCTGCTAATATGAAGCCATTTTCAAAATTTTCCATATCATTCTATAAAGTAAAAATTTAGCTACTAATTGAAATGGTTCATTTTCAAAGCGAAATCAACTTTGTTTACCAAGTCACGCCATTTTTGAGACAATCGCAGAAGTCTTTCCTACCGGAATAGCTTCCATTGGATTTTAAGAAACTATTTCGATCAATATAAGATATTCTTTAAAGGAAAATGCATCTTTAAATGGTGCACATATGGCCGCCATAAAAAAAAAAATGAAATCTTCCTCTTAAATACATCTATGTTTGTATATTTCCATTTTATTCCATACAGTAAAACTTAGCTACTAATTGAAATAGTTTATTTTCAAAGCAAAATCAACTTTGTTTACCAAGTCACGCCATTTTCAAGTTTATAGCTCGTTAAAGCTAAACATTTCCACGAAAATCCTGCAGCGGCATCGAAGAGCCAGAAGTAGACAAGCGGCAAACAGGCCGAGATGTTTAAGATGGTCGAGATGGTAAAAGATGGCCCAAAGCAAACACGGAGAGATCGGACCGGGCAAACATACTTACACTCAAAATAAATTTAACCCTAAATTTTAGAAAATCGCCATTATAATTTCTTTTTTCTAAATACAAGAAAGTTATTTCTAAATCTAAGGAAATTTTTCTTAAGTCAAGAAAGTTTTCCTTAAATCCAGGAAGTTTTTCTTAAATGTAGAAAATGGTTACCATGAACTAAAATCACCCTAAAATCTAGAAAAAATGCCCTTAAAATTAGAAATTATTTTCTGAAAAATAGAAAGGCAAACGAAAATAATAAAATATATTGGCAACACCTTTTCTAAAAGTGAGTGTCCTAACCCTAAAATTAAGCTAACCCTAAATAATAGAAACATTTCCTAAAAAGTAGAAAGTTTTTCTAAAAAATAGAAATAGTTGTTTTCACATGCTCTGGCACACCAAAATGTTCAATGCCAGAACTTGTCAGCTGCCGGCCAGCTGTACTCGTGGCGCAGACCGTTAAAGCACTTGGTTAGCAATCGAATCGACGCGGGTTCGAGTCCCAGAGCAAAATTTTTTAACTTTTTTTTGTAATGTTATTTTATTTTTTTTAATTTATTTTATTTTATTTTTATTTATTTTTTACTTTTTTTTATTCCTTTTTTTATTGATGGCAAGCAGTAAACTAAAAATAATTAGGTTTATATTCAGTTAT
Organism: Drosophila takahashii; assembly: GCF_030179915.1. Lineage (NCBI taxonomy): Eukaryota > Metazoa > Arthropoda > Insecta > Diptera > Drosophilidae > Drosophila > Drosophila takahashii. The sequence continues at coordinate 16,146,998 of NC_091680.1, forward strand.
TTACTATATACTACACATAATATAAATTGCGTTAGCATAAATATATACATATGTATATACGTATGTAAATAAGTAAAACGCGAATGGTCAAAATTATGCAATTAGTATTCAAATGTGTTGTCCGCTTCACCCTTTACATACATTGCTCGGTTTGCCACAGCAAGTTTAAGTGCTACAATGGCCCAGTATGTAGGCCATTCGCTCCTCGCGCGGGAGACCCGGGTTCGATTCTCACGACGGACAAGTAAAAAATTGTAAGTTTTTTTCATGAACATAAAATATTAACTAATCATAATTTCTACATTCCCAATCTTCCGCAGTCCCGTAGTCCACATTTACAACCACATTTGGCTTTGGTTAGATAAGAAATCCAAGCGCAAATACATAATAATAAATACATAACCTTTAACATTCACAATATACAAGACACACAACGCCTGCATATGTATATAGGGAGGAGTACATAATATAAACGTATATACAAAAAAAAATCATGATTGAACATGTTTTTTTGTTTTGTTTTTAGTTTCTATTTTTTAGGAAAATTTCCTACTTTTTAGAAATTTTTGCCCTTAAATTTAGTAAAATTACCCTAAAATTTAGAAATATGACGTCAAAAAAAATCAAAAATATAGAAAAATTTGACCCTAAAATTTAGGGCGAGCTTGTCTTGAAGACAAAAGTAGGGCGATTTCCTTGACTTTAGGGTTAATTTTATTTTGAGTGTAGGCGCAGCGAAAACAGCAGAAAACGAGCAATATGTAAATGAGTCTGCGTTTGGGTTTCGGGTCTGGGATTGGTTTTGGTATTGAGATTGGAACTGGGTTCGAGCAAACAGACTAGAGAGGGGCGAACCCATGGGCAGAAAGCCAAGAATGGCGAACGAAAGACTTCGGACACGAACTCGATCGCTGGGATCGATATCGGAGAATATACATAAACAGACTGGGATTTTCCCGCCGGCTAATTGCGCCCGAAAAAAAGGACATGCGTATTTGCGAGTATCCTGTGCAAACGGAATGCCTGCCGGCCCCGTTTTCTTCCCTTTTTTCCCGCCGGCTGCCTGCTCCGCGTTCGCACTCTCGCGTGTTTGCTTTATGAGTTTACAACCTCAGCCTAATTGAGGCGGGGAAATTCGCTTAGGCGGCCATAAAATCGAATTGTTTGCAAACACACAAGCAGAAAGGATTGGCCATAAAGCGGCTACAATGCCGTGCGGTGAATATTTAGGGCAAGGACGCTCTCGTCCTCGAAAAAGGGTTGCATTGCATTATTGCATTTCCGCGTACTCCTCCGAACGGATTCTTAATGAAAACCAGCGGCACCTTTAATGAATGACCAGACACATCCGTCACGGGTGCGACAACTACATGGCGATCCATTCGATTCACTTGTCCAGCCCGCAGATACATTAGCCACCGTCCATCGGCCTCCCCTCCATTTTCATTTTCATCCGCGGCTATTTTATTGAGTTCCCTAGTCTGTTGATTTTTCTCATCTACTCCCGACGGGTTGCCGTGGCAGACCTTAAACTAATGGCCATCGATGCCCGCGAGCTGTTTGTCTGTCGGCCCAACTTTTCGACCGTCCGACCGTTCCGTTCCCAGCCCCCCGATAAAGTCCATTGGTCCATTGACACGCGGCGATGACTTGGAACCGACTAAAATGCGAGCCGGGATCCACTCTAAAATTCAGTCGGCGACTGCAAGAGGCGCGTGATCTCTAAAAATCACGAAAAAGCTATAAATAGCTGCCGTATTGTTGCTCATAATCTAGAAATTTTAAGCAAACAACTTACAATGAATCGGATTATACTGCAGCCTAGAAAAAACAGCTCTTCATCTTTTATATATTCTTTAAAGTTAGCACTCGAATTTAGGCAATAATGAATGGTTAATTAAAGTATATTTTTAGATACGTGTTCTCCATTTTTTAATTTTCTTTAATAAACAAATAATTATCGGAGTAATTATATATCTTTAAAAAAATATTTTAAAATATGTTAGCCTATTTTAACAAAAAAATTATAAAAGTAAAATAAGTTATCTCACAGAATCCTAGCATAAGAGTTAAATAGGCGATATCAAAGAGCCACTCAAGTCAGTTTCGCTCCAATTGTGATGCCAAATCTCTTTTGGCCAAGTGCGGTCATGTACCGCCCCAAAAACAAGGCAACTCCGCCCCGGGCCAACATTTATTTTGGCCACATACCCAAATTGACGCACGGTGTCAAATGTTTACAACTCGAAATTCAGCTGAAAATTTTACCAAAAAAAAAGTGTTGGATCGGCAAACCCGTTTTGGACTGCAAACAGACCCCATGGAAAAAATACAAAGTTTTAATTGGTTGCGCAAACAAAACATGAAACGAGCGTCTAAACAAATCAAAGCCAGTCTGCGGCGGACAGTGGACGGCGGAGCGGCACCAACCGAAAGCAAATCCAGACTTTATCCACACGGAAAGAAATACAAATCGGGTTTACAGTGCTTCATCAGCACGTGATAAAGAAATCTCTTTCTTTTAAAGTTGGTGGGAATTGAGTTACAATAAACTTTTGTGAAATTTTTTTGAATTATCATTATTAGAATTCAATGTTTTCAATCGCTTTGTGACTTTTTATACCCTTGCAGAGGGTATTATGATTTCAGTCAGAAGTTTGCAACGCAGTGAAGGAGACGTTTGCGACCCCATAAAGTATATATATTCTTGATCAGCATCACTAGACGAGTCGATCTAGCCATGTCCGTCTGTCCGTCCGTCTGTCCGTCTGTCCGTCCGTTTCTACGCAAACTAGTCTCTCAGTTTTGAAGCTATCGCGATGAAACTTTCCCAAAAGTCTTCTTTCTATTGTAGGTAGTATATAAGTCGGAACCAACCGGATCGGATAACTATATCTTATAGCTCCCATAGGAAGAAAACGTTAAAAAAATTCTAGCTTCGGTGTTTTTTAAAATAAAACCTTCTACTCTTGGAAATATTATTTTTTAAATATTTCAGAATTTCGAATAAAATATTTTAAAAATCGGACGACTATATCATATAGCTGCCATAGGAACGATCGGAAAATTAATGGGAAAGTTACACAGAAATAAATGTTAGCTTTTTTGGTTTTTATTGTATTCTCTTCTACTTTAGAACATGACTCTTTTTAAATATTTTCGAATTTCAATTTTCATTTTATAAAAATCGGACGACTATATCATATAGCTGCCATAGGAACGATCGAAAAATTAATGGGAAGTTAATTGGAAACAAATTATAGCTCCGTTGGTTTTTATTGTATTCTCTTATACTCTAGGATATGATTTTTTTTAATATTTCAGAGTTTTGAATTAAATTTAACAAAAATCGGACGACTATATTATATAGCTGCAATAGGGAAGGATAGAAAAAATAATATTAAAATAATACGAAATTTAAAATTTTTGCGATTTGTAAGTTAATAGGAACGATCTGCAAGGGTATATAAGCTTCGGCTGGCCGAAGCTAGCTTTCTTTCTTGTTTAATAACACTAGTTTACAGCCGAAATGCTCCCCAGCAATTGATGGCAAATTCTGTTAGTTTTAGACCCCTAGATCACGAAAATAGCACTAATTTTTTTTTCGATGGCACAGTTTTTTTTAAAGATTTTTTAAAGTTTGAAATGTTAAATTTCGGACTTTTTTCGAATTTCTTCTTATATCTCGGCAGATATCCACTTGGTTGAGCCAGTTTTAGTTTTATTTTAAGGTCAATAGATCAGAGCTTAACTTTGCCATACAGATTAATATGATTGGATGAGTAATGGCAGCGCAGAGGCTTGACAAAGATGAAAAATGTTTTTTTTGGTCGTCTGTAAGTCGGCTGTATATATCGTAAAAACTCGAAATAAATCCGTTGAAAAATCATAATGGGTACAAACTTAAAGTTTACATCCTACCGAATAGAACAAGCTGGATATGGCCCAAATCCATGGAAAACTGGATTTATGGTGGATTTTTAAAGTTCGGATTTTTCCACTTTTTTCGGTTGACAGAGTCCAAATTTAAGATTTATCATAGGCGGCGACATGTAAACAGAAATAATTGGTGTTGGCAGCCGGGTCACTAAATAGCTAAATCAGATATTTAAAAGCTAGAAAATTATTAAAGTGAATTTAATTTTTGAAATTAAGGTTACTTTTTTCATAAGAATGAACTATCCAAATGGATAGTACTTAATTAAAAATACTCACAGTCATAACGCAAGCAATTTTATATTTTTAAAGGAATTTTCAGAAATTAAATTTATTTTATAATTTTCTAGCTTTTAAATTTAGCTATTTTTTGATCCGGCTGCCGTCACCACTCATTTTTGTTTACATGACGCCGCCTATGATAAATCTTAAATTTGGACTCTGTCAACCGAAAAAAGTGGAAAAATCCGAACTTTAAAAATCCACCATAAATCCAGTTTTCCATGGATTTGGGCCATATCCAGCTTGTTCTATTCGGTAGGATGTACACTTTAAGTTTGTACCCATTATGATTTTTCAACGGATTTATTTCGAGATTTTACGATATATACAGCCGACTTACAGACGACCAAAAAACACATTTTTCATCTTTGTCAAGCTTCTGCGCTGCCATTACTCATCCAATCATATTGATCTGTATGGCAAAGTTAAGCTCTGATCTATTGACCTTAAAATAAAACTAAAACTGGCTCAACCAAGTGGATATCTGCCGAGATATAAGAAGAAATTCGAAAAAAGTCCGAAATTTAACATTTCGAACTTTAAAAAATCTTAAAAAAAAAACTGTGCCATCGAAAAAAAAATAATTGCTATTTTTGTGATCTAGGGGTCCAACACTAACAGAATTTGCCATCAATTGCTGGGGAGCACACCAAGAATATTATTTTGTAAACTAGTGTAATATTACTACCCATTTTCCATAGTTTGATTTTATATTTGATGTTTAAAAATCATATAAATATTTAATCAAAATTCATCACTTACGAATTGTATGTTACAATCTTTACAATCTTTCTTAATAACCATTAAATATATTTATCATCCCGTTTTCAAAAAGCCCCTTTTAAATTGATTCAATTGTGACAATATAAAATTAACAAATATTATGAAGAAGCTTATATTCTTAGTAATGCTCAAAAAATACTTTATTTTAAAGGACAGAAAGTAACGATCAGATTATAGACATAACCTTTTTTCTCTGTGCAATGATTTTGAGCAACCGAAACACGTTTCACTTAATTTTTGGCGCATGCAATATTGAACGATTATCCACGGGGGTTACAGCCTGGGACTCCAATTCTGGGAGGTGTGCTCGCCCCGAACGATCCGACCCACCTGAGAACCCAGAGCCACCAAGGCTCTTTTTACCTGTTGCCTTTTTGCCGGTTCCCAAGCGATGGCCGGCAGACTGACCAGCCGCGGGAGCGAGTGAGAAAGAGAGATCCCGCAGCGGTATTACCTGTTAGAGGGTGTGGCCTAAGCAACAGCTAACCGATCACCGAACGGGCCAGAACGGGACGGCTATTGAGCTATAGGGAAAGAGTTGTTGCGCTAGCCGGCCATCACGGGCCAAAACAACATCGGTGTCGGCCAAAGACGACGACGGGAAATGAGAAATAGAGGAACCGAAAGCGCGGCTTGTGATGGTTGAAAAAATTAGCACCGATCGTTGATCATTAGCTCGGGAACGGTGGCAACGCAAACACACGATCGGCGGCAGCGCACAACTCGAAACTCGGCTCGAATCGAACAAAAATAACTTGAAAACCTGAAAAAAGGCACGCGGTGCGCGGCTGTATCATCCTTCTTTTAACCTTTTAACGATCCTTTCGACGATAGTGATTCGCGACGTGATCCCAAATCAAGTGAGCCCTAGTGTCATAAAAGTGCGTGAATTGGGAGTATTCCAAGCTTAACATAAACCAAAACCAAACCATCTTCGCGGAGTTTTCCCACTGGATTATATCGAGAACGCCGAGTTACGGCGCGGAGCAGTTTTCCAAATTTGTAAGTTTATCTCAACGTTAGTCCTTTGATTAGAAACCGTAAATTTGAAAGGCATTACGGGTCAAAGATTGAAATTTAAATATATAAATATAATAAAAAAAAAGAAAGAAAAATAAATACCAAAAATAGTCATCAATCGGGTATTTTTTATATCAATTTTGGTCCCATCTGTGTTCATATCAAAATGATATTTCCTAAAATATGTTTTTGTACCAAATTGATATGAAATCATACCATTTTGATATGGAAATATTGATATGAAACAATATCAGTTCCATATTGATCCTTTTTTTCTCTGTGTAACTCAATTAAACCACTGAAGAAGAAAACGCTTAGATAGAAATCCCTTTACGCTGAGTTAAGCTATAATTTAAATTGATGCTTGTTTAAATTCCGCCAGAATTCTTCACTAAGCTATTTCTGATTCAACCATAAATATACATTATTCTTTTTAAAACGTATATAAAGTAATTTTGATTTTTTTTTTTTTTTTTGTATATATTTTTTAATTTAAGATATTGATTTTAAGCTTAGTAAAATATTGGTTTGCTTTTTATTAAACATTACAATACAAATTGTATCTGTATTCCAAATTTCCGGGGGGCAACAAAATATATACATTTTACAAGTCGGATATAATTCAGAGAGTGTTTTGGATGTTGGGAAAAAAATTGTAAGCACATTAAGTTTTATATCTTGCGAATAAAATTACTGCAATATAAAATGGACGGCCTTATTTGAGTCCCGTCGAATCTACGCAATCCCAACCGTTGACCCCAAAGTAGGTGGCGCCCAAAAGTTCACATTACCTTATAGTCGCTTCTCCGAATCGAGAGCTCAGAGATCATAAAATGTCAGTGTTTATTTCACTGTGTGACATATGACCATAAACGTAATCAAATAGCAAATTGGCAAACCTATTTAAACGGACGTGTGAAAATCAAATGCCGAAACCAAACAAAACCACCAAACAGACAGATTTTGACACTTGGCCAAAAAAAAGTGTTGACGAGCCGCCCGAAATCCAGCGGGCAAGTGACAAAATCCCCCATTAACGATCCTAATAATACCTCTAATGACATAAAACAGCAGCCGAAAGGGGCGGGAGGAGCCATCTCCCGGGCCGTGGGCGTGGTAGACGTTCACACGCAAATTAGTGGGGACATAAGAATTTCAACGCAGACTTCAGAGATGGATTGCCAAAAACACCGATCGATCGATCGCCAGCCAATTACGACGCATGTGAAAATTATCCTATTAAATGCAAATCAAAGATGCCCATAAACAGACCAGAAGGAACCCCCCACCGCCGCCCCCGCAGATCGTTTAGTACTTGACAAATGCTTACTAATTAATTACAGTTTGTACAAAATTTTAGTACGCCACTCATAAAGTGCGCCTATCAGTGTGCCGTGCAGTGCAGAAAACAAAAGTGTGACAATCGGTGTGTAGAGGCACGCCCACTACGCCCCTAAGTAGGCGGAAAAATCCACCCGTTTCCCCCTTATTTCTCAAGGAGCGACCTTTGACATTGTCCTCCGGAAATATTGGTATCCGATTACCCTACTTCGCTGCTATTTCCGCTTGTTCGGAGGCTCGAAATCAGTACGCCCCCGCAGTGTCTAAATTTAAATTCGGTTTATTTTCATGCGAAGTGGTGTGTGAAATTTAGCAAATTTGGTTTAATCGCCTCCGTTGGGCTACCAGCAACTTGTCATCGATGCCACCCGCCAGCATCCTGAGCAGGTGCGAAATGTAGTCCTTTCGAGCGAAGTGCGAATCGGAGTAGATAAATCGATTTGCGTGGCAAATAAATAAAAATAATATTACACGTGTACGGTTAATCGTACAGATCGGTAATAATAAGGGAACAAACAAGGTGTTGATATCAAAAGGAATAAAAATTAATATTGATTTAACAATTAAAATTCCGTTTGTATATATTTATCAAAGAATACGAGGCCACTGACTTAATAACTTAGAAATAATTTCTCATTAAATATCAAAGGCAGAAGGAAAACAATTAACTTTAAATCCTAATATTCCAAACTCAACCACACATTTTTGATTTTTTTTTTTAAGCGCATAAAGTCTGGTGTTCAAATAAATTTCCTGATAAGTGTACACCTTTAATTCATACATATTTATGGGTTTATAAAAACTACTCTTTTAAAAAGCCATTTAAATAGGAATATACGAAATAAATGGTCAATTTGATGTGCACGCAATTAAAGTTTATAATGAAATGCAGCAAATATACGGCTAATTTAATGTTTCACGGTGGTTGTTCAGTTATTTTCTGACTTAAAGAGACGTTTGACATTCTAGCTTAGCAATATATATTTAAATTTACCGTAAAGGCACTCCCTCATCTAAAAGTTTAAGCTGAAAAAATTAAATGTACTTATCTAAGATTCGCCGAATGTGTTTTTTTTATCGACGACCATTAGTACGTGTACTTTGAGTACGTAAGCGCCTATTACAAAAGGTTCGGTTCGATTTCGAATAGCGCGCATATTTCATACGAAAAAAAAAACCTCTCAAAGCGTCTGAGTAAATATCAAAGTCACGAAATGATTCAAAAATCAACAAAGCCAACAACAAAGCGGATGGGGAAAGAGTCCGATGCAAAGCCCAAACCGAAACCCGTCATGGCTGCCATCAAAAGTCAAAGTATATACTACATACTATATAGTATATACACATGGGCAAACAGTCACACACGCTTCCTCGGATGAGGAGACAACACACAGAAACAGCTTTTCATTAAGCTTAGTGATGGAGCCGAAGCTGGGAGAACTGTAGGCTGGAGGCTGTACGCTGGAGTGGTGTGGTGGTGCGGATCGATGTGGAACACAAACACGGCCATGAGCCATGAGGCCCCCACCATGTGGGGAACCATCGGCGGCACCGTCATGAAGAGTGAATTTTTATGATGTCGTCTATTGGGCACATGAGAAAACCCCGCCAAGAATCGCGTGAAAATTAGGATAATGCGGCGCGAACACGAGCTGGTAAAACGGAAACCTTTGAAAATCCATAAATTGAGCATAACTTTCCGATGACGGGCTGAAGTGGTTAAACTTTGAAATTCAACTGATTGAAATCAATTTGAAACTTTTAATTGGTTGGGGGTTGTCGATAAAAGCGTACGAATATACGGGTAATAAGTTGTCAAGGGTCTTTTAACTTGTATTAGACAACAGGAATTTCGCTATCAATACATATTATAAAATATCATCCGAATTTTAATTGTCTACGTTATTATAAAATAGATCAAATATTCGCATGAAGTGATATACATTTAATGAAAAGGAAAAAGTATATGATTAAAGTATTCTACAAGCATTTAAATAATATCTTTCTAATGCCTCCACAAAATTCTCAAGTAAATCCCCGAACCACCTCTTTGATTGATTTCGTTTTCGAGCTTTAGAACCCTCTAGAGGGCACACATCTGATTGCTGATTGATTGTAGAGTTCGTTTTATGTGGGTCTCACCTAGAACCCGAGAGAAACCTGTCCGCTTGACACCATCACATTAAATGGTTGACAAATACGAAAGACATCGAACCGCATTCGGTTGTTGCCATTTTATGATGGAAGATGGGCAAAGAAATTTCCAATAAATCAAATCTGGATCCAAGAAGCAAGAACAATCGGTCTTAGGTATTTGGGGTCGTGGCCATAAAAGAATCCTAGACGGCGGCACTTGGCCCCAAATTGGTGGCCCAATAAAAACAAACAAAACAATTAATACATTTTGTTAATTTATGATTACAAAACATTGCGAGAAACACTTTCGGTGGACGGGGCCCAGAATTTAGACATCACCCGAACTGAAACGAACCGGCACATCTGAGGGGTTTTCGAGCATCCGAACCGAACAAATGACCCTGGCCCGACCCCGACGCAAAACAGAGGTGTTTGTTGCCGCGGCCATAAATAAAAAGGGTGCCCGTTGTTTATGGCCAGCCAGCATCTCAGCCGACTGAGACTCACAGCCTCAATCCCAATCCCAATCCCAGTACCACTACCAATCCCAGTCAGACCCACTCGCAGACAAAATCCCAGGCATGGCTAAAGTGTGCAATATAATTAAAAGCCGACAAGAGAGCTGGACGAGCATTCTTCTAATGCTCCTGGGAGAGTGCTGTAAACGCATAAAGCCGACACTTCGGCGGCCAGGCGGGTGAGATTGCTTTGATGTAATGCCCATGCACACTGACCACGGTTGCGATTGTATTCCAGACGTTCAGAAAATAATGTTTTCCAAATTCCAAATCGAACGGGACACTCAAAATTATGTCTCTTGATTGTATGAAACCTTCTTTCTTTTTATATTTATTTTATGAATTTTTAAAAAATGTTTTATTATTATATTGTAATCCAATAACATTTTTAATGTTCACTTTCTTATGAATGCAAGGTAAACTTCGAACTAACAAATACCAAACTGTTTAATATAATGAAATTGCCTTTACAATTCATCAACCTATAAAAAAAAGTTACCCCCAATATAAAAATTAAATTTTAAATAAAACCAATTTTTATACGAAATTAAATGTTTACTTTAAATTAAAGTTACTTATATATACAGTAAGCAAACTAATGGATTAACTTTCAACTAATTGTATACTTTTTACAAATCGTTTAGGCAAGGTTTAGGTCTTAGTATAAATATAACAAGTTTGTCATAGGCTTTCGCTATTATTTTCTACTTATAAATAATTCTTAATGTATTTTAAAGTACGAGTTTCTTTAAAAATGTTAACTTTAATTTCGAATTTAAAAATTGAATATTCTTTTTGTGCTTTGCAGCTGACATGACCACATCGCACATCTTGTCCGCCGTGGATCCAACGACCGGACTCAGTGGCAATGTGAGTGGCGGTGGAGGTGGTGGTGCTGGCGGTGGCGACAGTGGTTCCCCACAGCATGTGACCCATAATGGACACGGACATGGTCATGGGTTGGGTGGAGTGGTGGCGGTGACCGCAGGCGGAGCCAGCGTATCCGGAAATGGAGGACATCGAGTGGTCGGCGGAGCAGGCAGTCCCAACGAACTGGATCGCAATCTGCGCATTTCCCTGGACGATCGGGAGCTCTGGCTGCGATTCCAGAATCTCACCAACGAGATGATCGTCACCAAAAACGGCAGGTGAGTGAGTCAAATTGGTTTCTGGTGGTCGGGGGCTGTTCGAAATTCGAATGTGTTAAATGGCGATGGCGGCGCATTTTGTTTTCCTATGCAAATTGGCAATGAGGTTTTGCGCTTTTGTTTTTGCTGCATCGGTTTTCCATGGTTTTCATCTCACTGCTCCCCGTTTGCAAGTCATAATGAAGCGTTAACGTTTCTCCAGTTCAGCTTGAAGCCGATACACTCAAAAAAAAACAGGTAGTTTGTTTTTTAAACTCAAAAAAAACCATGTAGTAGTTTACATAAAAAAAACTCTTGCGTTCTATTAAAGAAAAGTTTGTAAATTTGGATTGTAAAAGCCAGCGTTAAAAAGAACTCATTGGACCCTTGGGAATTCTAAATACTAGATAAGGGGTGGAATTCGTTAACTCTTGTAATTGGACCCATAAGGAATTCTATATACTTGTTAAGGAATAGAATTCTTGAACTCTTGAGTTTCATTTGGAAGTTGGAATATTTTCAATTGTAGTACCCAGCTATTATAAAGTACTCTCATTGGACCCTCAAGGTATTCTATATACTTGGCTTGGAGTGGTTTTCCGAGTGTAGATATACGTCTATACGTGTGTTTATTTACATGCCAACATTTGTTGAAATAACTAAAAATATTTACCAATTTACGGGCATATGTACAGGGAGTGTGTGTGTGTGTGTATGTATGCGAAACGCGCGTTTAGAACTTGGAACCGGGCCGAGAGTCGGGTCTGCTGGCCTGGTCAGGTGCTAATTAGCGTGGCCCGGCAACAGCCGCCATCTTGTACTAATTGTTGTGGAACAGAGCCCGCATGAGCGATCCAATATTTGCCCACAACGCAATCCGGACCCCTCTTCTCTCCTCCAATTCCACCTCGGGGTTTGAGTTTAGGAGTTTGGGTGCTTGGGTCTGGGCCAAAGGCAAAGGTAAACGATTCGTGGCAGTTGACCATTTGCGCTCACTGTTTACGAACTATTACGAATGCATGGCGACTGTTATATAACTGTTATAATTGCTAATTGCGATCTCCGTTGTCACAAACAGGCGCATGTTCCCCGTGGTGAAGATCAGTGCCTCGGGTCTGGACCCCGCCGCCATGTACACCGTCCTCCTGGAGTTCGTCCAGATCGACTCACATCGCTGGAAGTACGTCAACGGGGAATGGGTAAGTCTATTAACCGATCTCAGTCAGGGAAATCTAACTGATCGATCCTCTAGATTAAAACCCAAGAGAGATTATCTTCTCACAAAAAATTTGGAAAATTTGAAAAAAAAAAACCAAAACGTTAGTCTTTCTTTCATAATTTAAATCGCTCAATTCTCATAAGAAAATTGCATTTGTATTTTATCTAATAAACTTTCTGAGTCAATTTAAACCAAACTTATTTTTCAATCTTTAAATTAAATAAATTAAACAAAAAAGTAATGGCAACTATTAAAATAGAAATAAACTCAGACTTTTTTTATGGAAATCTATTATTCTATATATTAATTTAAAGGACTTTTACTCTTTTACAGTATCTTTGTAAACTCAATCAATATGTTTTATTTATAATTTATTCAAACACAAATTAAACCCTTTATTTTCCTTATCTTTAAGGTTCCTGGTGGCAAAGCGGAGGTTCCCCCGTCGAACCCCATCTACGTACACCCCGAGTCTCCCAACTTCGGTGCGCACTGGATGAAGGAGCCGATATCGTTTGCCAAAGTGAAGCTAACCAACAAGACGAATGGCAATGGACAGGTGGGCAGAAGCTTTTAAAACCTTAACTTCATAAACTATATACATTTTCCTTATAGATAATGCTAAACTCTTTGCACAAATACGAGCCACGTGTGCATCTCGTTCGCGTGGGCTCCGAGCAGCGTCACGTGGTCACCTATCCCTTTCCGGAGACCCAGTTTATAGCGGTGACGGCCTATCAGAACGAGGAGGTCACCTCGCTGAAGATCAAGTACAATCCATTCGCCAAGGCCTTTCTCGATGCCAAAGAGCGACCGGATACGCTGTATCCACATGACACCCACTACGGCTGGCTGATCCCGCCGCCAACTCATTACACGGCTGCCGCGGTGGCTGCTCCTCCGCTGCCCATCGCCCAGAGTCACGGGCTGGTGGCCACCTGTCCCAGCGTTTCCTCGTCCGCCGCCGCCTCCGTAGGTCCCTCTTCGGGCGCCACCTGCGATCGCTACGGCAGGTCACTATCTGGACGCAGTGCAGCGCCGCCCACTCGCACCACGCCCTACAGTCGACCCAGGGTCGTTTCCGGTTCCGGATCGAACGGTAGTGCCGGCAATGCCTCATCCACCTCACCGCAACCGCCGTCGGCTCCGCAGACGCCCACCAGCCTGCACTCCTCGTCCACGGGATCCGTGAGCACCAGTGTGAGCAGCTCCGGCACCGGCGGACTTGGATCCTCGTCGAGTGCCGGCTGCTTCAGCAGTTCCTACGCCCAATCCGGCTTTATGCCGGTCGAAGCCAGTCCCACGGCCTCGGTGTTCTCGTATCCCAGCAGCTGGCAGAGTAATGGCAACTACTGGAACGCCACCAGCGTACCGGGACCAATGCCCATGAACGTGTGCAGTGGCCGCAATATCTGTGAGTAGCTTATAGCTTAAATCCTGGCACAATACCCGAAGGGCTCACCAAAGGTACCACACTTTGGGTGCCCAGTTACGTGACCTTTTAGCTTGAATAACAGAAATATAATTAGAAAGTTTCTCGGGTAACTTTAAAGCTTTAAAGTTCTCATTCGATGATACTTGATTTATTTTATACCACTAAGATTTTTAATGGATTTCAATTGCCTACGAAATCTATATCCTCTCTCCTCAGATTTTGGTTAAAAAAAATTGATAATTAGCTATAATGCCGATAGGATTTACAAGACTAAAAACACATTACCAATATTCAAAATATTTACTTTATTTAGTACAAATTGAAAAATCTTTTTGAATATAGCTAAATTAGGAAGATATGAAACGTAGATCGATTTTACATTATGTAAAATCAATTTTAGCTTGACATGGGACCAGGTAAATTTTATATGGTCGATATGAGTATTTCATGTAAAAACGATATGGGTTTTGCATAACCAGAAATTTACATGCACATATCAATTTTAGAGCGACATGCCTTTTTTTGTGTATTTAAGAAGATAAGAAGACTTAAATTGTCACCTAACGACATAGCCAGAGAAACTGTTAACCCTAAGCGACTGGAATGACCCCTGATTGTCCACTTTCCACTTTCAGCCTCCCACAACTCGCCGTCGCCCACGAACGGATCCCCCAGCTACACGACCTCCTCGCCCAGCTACACCATCCACCACCTGACGCCGCACAGCCACCAGTACAACATGGCCCAGACGGACATCTATGGCACCGGAGTGGGCGTTGGGGGCGGGGCAGGGGTGGGAGTGGGAGTGGGAGCCTCGGGATCCCCGCAAGCGGCGTACGGAGCAGCAGCTGCCCACCAGGTGTACCATCCCACACCCACCTCGCCCACCCACCAGCTGTACACGAACGCGGTGCTCAATGCGCCCTCGGCCCTCAGTTATCCCGGCGCCAGTGGATGGCACAATGGATCGGGGGCGGAGTACGGACTATATCAGAATGCCGCCGCCGCGTATTACCAGCCGGAGTACATTCCCCTGGAGATCGGGTAGGTTGAATCGGTGTGGGAACTGTGCGCTCTTACCGCTAACGTAGCTATCAATGATTCCCCGCCCACCCGCCACCTTGCAGCTATGCCACCCATCCGCTGGAGCCCGTGGAGGTAACGAAGACGCTGGACGATCCCCAGGCCGCCATGTACAAGCCGAGCGACGAGCAGGGCTCGGTCATCACGCTGGAGTGCGCCAGTGCCGCCCTGAAGAGCACCCACGACATCAAGATAGAGTCCTCCTCCTCGTCCCTGGATCAGCACTCGGTGGAGCATCGGGGCACCGGGGTTGCCGTTACCGGAGGAGCTGCGGTGCCCACCGTTTCGGTGGTGAACGGAGGAGCCCCGGTCGTTGGTGCCGACACCTGGACGCCCCTCACTCCGCCACAGAGCACGCTGCAGTGATCGGATCGCATCGCGGATAACGGATAATTCCCGCAGCCTTTAGACGCATGACCCCCAGGATGTTCGATCGAATTAGATGTAAACGCCCTATGTTAGTAACGCTATTAGTAAAGCACTCCCAATCGCAATCACGCACCTATTGTAGACTTATCTTATCTTATATGCTGTAAAACACTCTCCTATAAAGTTATAATCAAAGTACACAACGGGTTAGAGTTTTCATTCAGAAGGTCACTGGGGGTAGTTTTCAGCCAAAAACTTGTTGGTATTGTAGAAATAATTATAATTAAACTTGTTACCAATCATCACTCCTTTTAAGCATCTTAAGACATTAAGACATACAGTAAGACATTTAAGGTACAGGAAATGAAATAAATGAGTTTTATCACTCATACGAAGTGGCGTAGATTTCAAATTTCATATTTTACATTTGTATTTTGCTTTTCCTTATTTAAACAATTATTTCAACGAAATCAATAAGTTAACACGGATAGAACCATTTTTTTGGTGTGAATTCTTACTGGCATGCTTGACGTATGCGTAATTTTTAAGAGAACTTTAAGACCTTTTAGTATTTATCTTAAAAAAAAAGCAAAATCTGGAAATGGAAATAAGATTACATTTTTTAGACCACTCTACCCATACTTTGCCATTGGTCTATTCAATTCTCAAAAGCATAGATATGGAAAATTTCCAAATATCCTAGGAGAAATACATTGCCCTATCAAAATATAAGTATTTTCGGAGCTAACAAAGCAACATACAACATTTGCCAGCATCTAAACTGGATGTTTTAGAATGGAGTGCAATATTTACTATTTATTTAATATTAATATTTGCTTGCTCTAAGCTCCTGCCTGAACTCCCGAACAGTTTCCACTGCAGTTTGTTGGACAATAAAAGTCACACGGCCCTGGGGCCACAGAGTGCAGCACAGCAACGTCGCAGTAAAACAAAAGATAAAGTCTTGAGTTTGCGTGGGGTCAGCCATGAGAGAGACTCGAGCACTATTCGAAATGGCAGCTATTAAACCTAAAATCGTCTTAACAATTACAGACAATAATGTGGGATGTGGGGAGCTTAGTCCCGGCAAGAACGAGCAACCAGCTCTCATTGTTGGATTCAAAGGGGTATTCAATTTAGTTTAAAAGTTCGCTTCTGCCTCCTGCGGGCCACTCTCAGCCAGACAATGGAGCACTTGGCAGAGTCAGTGGCCCCGGGCCGATCTCCAGGCGGCAATCTGGCAGGACCAATCCAGCCGTGAACCCGGAATGCCCACAAAGGGCCTCGGTGATAATGAGTTTGGGTAATACGTACAGTGCATTAGAACGGCCCACTCAATGTGCCGCCATTCACCTGAATGGCCGGACACCCGCACTGCTGAAATAGTTGGTGCAATTAAAATTACACGGCACAATCATTTGTGGAAGAGTGCTCACGGCAGGGGATTTGCCGTGGTTTTGGTTTGTATGGGAGCACGGTGGAAAAACTCATTTTATCTGTTTTTGACTTACAAACGATTGATATAAAATGTTGAACATTTTTGATTAATAATTTCAGATTTCTTAAACTTCACGGAAAAAAATACAAGTATTTCATATTCAGTTAAAATAAATTTCGTTATGCTTTTCGTCCATTGCAGTTTGTTATTAATTTTAAATAAGTTTAAATGTTTTAAACTTTGATTAAAATATGAAATTATTTTTTTTAATGACGTAAAATATTTAATGTAAATATGATTAACAACGAATTTAATATATTTGACCTTAATTGAAATATTTTCAAATTAAGTCAAGCAATCCAATATGATTTTTATTAAATATTATTGGTTTGAATTTAATTCAAATATTTACTACACATCTTTGCCCTCTATATGCATACATTTACTTTTACTATTTAATTTTTTTATCCATGTTTGGAGTCCAAACTTTGGACATACAAAAATCTCGAACTCTTTTTTGTAACCCAAACTCACCTGATAGTCCATCGAGTTGCCGTAGCCCATGTGATTGCAGGAGCAGGAACAGTGCTTGATATGCTGCTCCAGTTCGTCATCGATGACGGTGTTGGCACCACCAGTGAGATGTCCCAGTGCCTCGTGATGGAAGTGGACGTGCTCCAGATCCCAGTGATCCCGCTGCCGGAAACGAGAATCGTTGGCCTGCTGTTCCACCAACTCCAGCTGATTGGCAGCCTGATGTTGCTGCTGATGGGCTAGATGTTGCTGATGGGTCTGCGGCTGATGTTGCTGTTGTGCCTGTGCTTCCCCGGGCCAATCCAAGGAGGAGGACTTGAACATCCGCCTGGTTGTGGATTGCATTTCCCTGGCGGGACTGCTCTGCGGACTGATGGCCTTTCCGTTATCGCTCTCTTGCGCTGTTAAACTGGCGACGCGCAAGAGAGCGCCGCGCTCGAAGCTTTTGGCCTGTTGGTGGAAAGCTTCGTACGCAACAGTTTCGTCCTCCTCAACATCGCTGGCATTCTGGTAGCGTCTCATTGCCAGGGCGCCACCAGTTGCTCCGGTCACGTTTCCATTGCCAATTACCGCCGATGCCGCCGTCGGCGTGACTGTGACCGCCGAACTGGCCGCACTGAGCATCAGGCGCAGTATTTCATTCGTGTCCTTCGCCGGCAGCGGCACACTGCAGGAGCCCGTTTCCGCTTCCGAGAATTCTTGAGGTTCCGAGTTCACCTCATCGGATCCATTGGATGGATCGTCCACATCCAATTTTTGGTTGGATTGCCGGGCCACTATCGAGGCTGCCGTGGAGTTGGCTCCATACTTCCAGTACGTTTTTCCAGTGCCAGCGATCCTTTGCAGGTGACTTCCGGCCGCCTGCCGTTTCCGCTCGTGCAACTGCTGCAGGTTTTTGAACGCCTTTCGCACCGGTTGCGTGTGATGCAGGGTGGCACATCTCCGCATGGGCGGCGGCGTATATACCGGGGACACACTGTAGCTGTGCGAGTGACGACCGGGCGACAGGGAACCACTGGATTTGGCGCCCACCAAGCGGGCCTTCAGCTTGCGCCCGAAGCCAAAACCACTTCCGTTTCCGGTAGCCGCACCGCTTCCGGTTCGGGAGGATAGCGAGTGGGCGGACAAAGAGAGGGCACGGCTGAATCGCAGGGCCGCCGATCTCTGCTGCTTGACGGCCATCAGCTGGCACTCGTCAATTGTCGGCAGCTTCAGCAGATGCGGATGCAACTGGGCGTAGGTGAGCGAAGGCTTTGCGCTGGCCGCATCGGAAGTGGGATTCGGCAGCGGATCAAAGAGATTCTTCTGGCTGAGGGCCAGGAACTCGCGCTGCTCCTCCTCCTCGAGCGCCTTCAGCGCCCGCAGATCCCATTCCCCGGAAGACATGGTTGTGGGTCACTTTTAGACACTCATTTGATGGTTTCGGAATAATAAGCACTTTATTTGGATGGGTAAATCGTTCACACACACCATAAGTCCTTCTTCAGGTGATTTTTCTTTAAATATTTGAGGAAGAGTAGCTCTTTTTCTAGTTGGTAGCTTAAAAATAATACAATAATATATTTTTAAGATTTATAAAAATTATTTTAATGCTCCAATCAATTGTTATTATATATTGTAAAAAATACATTTTAAGGACCAAATAAAAATAAAATATACAAAATTAAGAGATAGTACCTATTCACTAACTGCTACTTTTAACAATGTAAATTTACTTTTATTTTAACGACATTAACGCGGTAAATAAAATAAATAAATCATAACACGCATATAATCCCGCCAATATTCCGTCACATTTTCCGTTAGATCGTACCGTTACCGTTACCCGATTCGATTACCGTTGCCACGCGGAGCTGCCAGCACACTGGCCTCTATATGGCCGTGGTACCGTTACTTTATAACGGCACTGCTAACAGCAACAGCAACAGTTTCCGCAATGCGTGCCACACGGAGTGGGTGGAAGCTGTGGATCGTAAGTGACCTGGCCCAACAATAAACTAAGGCAGTGGGTCGCTATGTTAACGCCATGTAAGGCAATGCTAAATTAGCATTGCTAATGCTAAACAAATTAATTTTAATTGAATGTTATTTAAAAATTATAAGTATATTGTTGTTTTGAACATTTTTTACAAGAAAGAGTATAATTCTATACAACATTTTGTGCAATACAATCCGATGCATTAGGAAATAAGCAAAGTTTATTTATTTATTAGCAGCCTGTATTTAAATTGTATGTTTTAAAAAAGCTTGTACTTTATCCAGACCTTTCGAAATTAAAATAAAACAGACTTGTGTATATTCATTTTTAGTTTTAAAAAACCTTTGTAATCAAAGTTACGATTGCACCGAACAGAAAAGCTAACATCCATTGTTTTTACGATGGGGTGTTCCTGACTTGCAGCCAAAGGTGGCCCGCAGGTGAGACCGCAGGTGACAGGGCGGCAATGAAATATGCAAGTGCATTCATTTGGCATCCAAAGCAATTTCGTAGTCAGCAGGACGACGCATAGCCATTTTTGTTAACCTCAACTCAAAACACTCGCCGCCCCTCAAGCGAGCACTTGGGAAAAACACAAGCGAAATTATTAAAATCACGATACAATTTTAAATTTATCTATACTTATGTTAGAGTTAGGAAGTTCAATTATTATACCCGTTAATTTTATTTTATGATCTTTATTAAATAATAACATTAACCTTCAAAGGATTTTTGAAAATAAAGTGTTTAAACTAATTCTGTTGTTATATTTTAAAAAATATTAAAAAATATCTCTGCACTTTGAAATAGCTGTATTTTATTTTTTCAGAGTGTGGACATTTCTTGCATCTTGACAGCGTCACCAGTTAACGTTACAATGCATGGCCACATTTCTGCACACCTGTACCTGTGTACATATGTAAGTACTTGCACATGGCACATACATCCTCTGGAGTGCTCATCCTTCATCCTGATGTATGGCCATCAAACATCGGGCGGGATGAGTGCCGGAGAAGGGGAATCGGAAAATGGAGGGGAAGTATGTGTTTGCACCGTTGCACTCCCCGAATTGTGTTAATGAAATTCAAGCTGGGTCTAAATTTGCATTAGCACATTCTACGCCCATATGCAAATCATATTCCAGATTCCACATGAGGCCGCACATAATTAATAAGAGGATCGATGGAAAAGTCCTTAAAAATAAGCACCCAGTAAAGGATAGAGTATAAAAAAATACAAGAAAATAAATAAAAATCCTAATTTCCATCTATTGTATTTTTCAAAATGTATATGTTAGCGGACACTTCCAATTTTCAAACATTTCATCTTGTTATATATTAGTACATATTGATAAAACTAACAATTCTGGCTACCAAAGAATTAGCCTGGTGTTTGTAGTCGGCTAATATTAAATCTTTTTTATCAAAACAAACCACTCATTTGTATATGCAAATGTTGCCTGCTAATAGTTATTTTAAATAGCTACAGTTATTTAGGACAAATCGCTTAAATTTAAGCATTGGGTTAATAAAAATTCGTACAAATAAATTATTTAAGAGCTCAAACTGATTACTAATCTCTTTATCTGCAAACAAAATACTAGTTTTAGGTAAAACTCAGGTTTAAGGCAAATCCGCTTGGGCGGTATATTGCATTTTTATCCAAATAAAAGTTTTCAAATTTAGAGCACTTTAATTTGGAGCTAGAATTCTTTAAAGGGTGCAACAATGTTGCAACAACGGAGGAAGTCAGAAGTCAAGATCGAAAACAAGCGAAAGTTGCAACAAGCCGTCCTGTTGAGGGTCTGCGTTTAATTTCTTTCATGGGGACACTGGAGTAAGTGAGCCGAAATCGAACAGACCTCTTCTTCTGCTTCTTCTGGCCAGATAGCAAACTTTGGCTGTGTTTGGTGTGGAACATCTGCGCCACATGTTGTACCACGCAACCAAAATCGGAGCCGCCAAGCAGCTAAACTTTATTGAATAGAAATTCAGTCTCATTTTCAGAAAACTTCATATTTCTGTTGCTCGTGTTTCTCCCACCCCATAAGATACTTTTTATCCAGTTTCTGTCTGACCGGGATTCGCTCTCCCTTTCGGGATAAGTTTTAAGTTTCAATTTATAAACTCTACACCACAAACTAATAAATTAAACATTTTGGAAAACTGCACTGAAAACATTCTTAATTAGACCTCAATGTTCAATTAAAGTATACTTCTAGCTTAATTAATTTATTAGTCACTTGAAAAAACTTAAATTTGGGATTATAGACACCACTACGTATGAGTAATAAATTGTAGACTAAGGGTTAAAAGACCTTAAAAAAGTCCATTAAAAATATGACTTTATAAACTGAACTGAAACTTTTTTTAAACGTAAGTACTTTCAAGTATAAGTTGCTAAGTATTTTTTTTTACTTTTTAATTTTTATGGATTATTTTGAATTAATTACAAAATATCATAAGTTACCATTCCGGTGCAACTCTACTTTTTGTGTGCAAAGCCTTTCAACCACAGTCGAAATACTTGGCAGCAATTGGCGCTTCAATGTTAGGCGGGGCCAAAATTCATTAAACATTTGCAAACTGCATATTTGTCATGGGTCCCGAATTCGGAGCATTTCGACCCGCGAATGCACTCGTCCCAGTGGATATCTCGATGTTTTGGTCGTGCTAGCCACGCCACTAGAAGCAGCTGGACCCGCAGCACAAAGTGCTTCCAAAATGCCCTGATTTATGGCCTGGATGCCATGCTGACATTTGGTTCCCGGCCAACACCTTCCGACGCATTCGATTTCAGGACCAAAGTCAACATGACTGGGTGTGTACATCTGCCCATATTTTTAAGCTTTCAATTGTTTTTAGAGCTCTTAATGCTAATAAAATATTATTCACATCAAAACCGAATTTTACTTATAAAAGAATTTAATCATAGGCACTTATAGAAAAGTTTTTAGCTAATTAAACTTTCCAAGATTTGCTTTGCCGGAACTTATAATTTTAGTCACAGACGAACAACGAAAGATAAAACTACTTATGGTTCTAGTTCCGAATAACGTGGCCAGTAATCACAGCTACTTGCAATTATTTACTGAAATTCTTTGATTAATTTCAAACAATTCAAAAGTTTGGGAAATACCCTAATTATAGTGTTTACTGAAAATGTTCCTTTCTCACGTTCCAAAAAACCGACTAAAATTCCGGTGGTTCCTAAATGAACCATTTCCTTTAAGTTTGACAGACCTTAAAATCGTAACGTGAGTTGGCACATTTTTGAAAAGCATTTCGGGGTAGTTGAAACAATTGGAATTCGGTGTGATGGCTGCTCCAGCTCCAAAAGCAAATACCCCGGTGGACGATGAGCGGGTGAAGGCGTTGACCACTTACCGCACCAAGCTCCTGGAGCACCGCGAGATCGAGTCGCGTTTGAAGGCTTTGCGGGACAAGCACAGGATTCTGAACGCGGAGTACGAAAAGTCCGAGGACGATTTGAAGGCTTTGCAAAGCGTGGGCCAGATGCTCGGGGAGGTCCTCAAGCAGCTCACGCCGGACAACTTCATCGTGAAGGCTTCGAATGGACCGCGCTACGTGGTCGGATGTCGCCGGCAGATAAACAAGGCGAAACTCAAGGCCGGGACTCGCGTCGCCCTCGATGTGACCACCCTGACCATCATGCGCTATTTGCCACGGGAGGTGGATCCCCTGGTCTACAACATGACCCACGAGGATCCGGGCAACGTCAACTACGCCGAGATCGGAGGCCTTGGTCAGCAGATCCGCGAGCTGCGCGAGGTCATTGAACTGCCGCTGCTCAATCCGGATCTGTTCCTTCGCGTTGGCATCAATCCGCCCAAGGGATGCCTGCTCTACGGGCCTCCTGGCACCGGAAAGACTCTCCTGGCCCGCGCCATCGCCTCCCAGATGGACGCCAATTTCCTGAAGGTAAGATTTTCGCATCCTTAATATCACGGGAATTTTGCACTATTATACATTTTTTTTTGGTCATAAATATGCCATTTCCGTTAACAATATTGTTTGATTTAAGTAGAACCAAAGATTTAAATGAAAAATATATACATACATACATATGTTCTATAAAGTACCTTTCACTGGCGATATGGTTGACTTTTACGGAAATTCATCAATGATTCATCACTTAAAAATGGAAATGTTACCATGAGGGACAAAGTTTCTTGTGATAAATTACTGATGAATTATTTACTATATGTGTTGTTAAATTAGTTAGTGAATTAATTCGACTTTTATTAGAGAATCCCAAAATAATATATATTTTTCTCAACCCCACCTGAAGGTGGTTTCCTCGGCCATTGTGGACAAGTACATTGGCGAGAGTGCCCGCCTGATCCGCGAGATGTTTGCATACGCACGTGACCACCAGCCGTGCATTATATTCATGGACGAGATCGACGCCATCGGAGGTCGTCGCTTCTCGGAGGGAACTTCAGCCGACCGCGAGATCCAGCGCACGCTAATGGAGCTGCTCAACCAGATGGACGGCTTCGACGCTTTGGGCCAGGTGAAAATAATCATGGCCACCAACCGGCCGGATACCTTGGATCCCGCCCTGCTGCGTCCTGGGCGGCTTGATCGAAAACTGGAGATTCCGCTGCCTAACGAAGTGGCCCGCATGGACATCCTCAAGATCCACGCCGCACCGCTGTCCAAGCACGGGGAAATCGATTACGAGTCGGTGGTTAAGCTCTCGGACATGTTCAACGGTGCCGATCTGCGGAACATTTGCACCGAAGCCGGGCTGTTTGCCCTGCGCTGCGATCGGGAGTACGTCGTTCAGGAGGATTTCATGAAGGCTGTGCGCAAAATCGCCGACAACAAAAAACTTGAGTCGCGACTGGACTACAAGCCCATTTAGGATCCTATAATCTGCCGATTGTGTTAATCAAAATACGTAAGAATTTAAAATAATGTTTCTTGTAGCTGTTATAAGCATGAATAAAACTGAACTATCAAACATTATCATTATTTTACTTAATCTGTCAAAAAATAAACTTGAAAAGCGGCAATACAAATGTGTTCATTTTTTGCCAAAGTATGATGACTGATTTACCAAGTAAACTTCTGATATTCAGCAAAGTCAACATTAAAATAATTGATCCTATATAAAATGTGAATCATATTCGTTTTCGAAATGATTCGGGAAAATATGGATATTCATATAATTTAGCTGATCAGTTCGCAAAAAAATTGTAAGACCTAACAAATGTCGAATCACAAGCATTATTTTTAATTGCAAATATAAAATAGTAGTTAATTTTTTCTGGAATGGCCTTTGCCACTAGGCGGCGCAAGCACCATAAGTTATCTGAGAGTCGCTGCAACTTTGGGTGGCAGCATTGTAGTACCCCTTTTCGCAGCTCAACGGTGTGGTCTCCCGGCCATCGACGCACTTGATGTAGTTGTGGCACCCTACGTCCTCGGCCACTTCGTAGCCATCCTCGATGCCATCGCACCGATCGTAGGCGCACTTCTGGCTCTCGCGAGGCATGCAACCCTGTCGCGTCTGGTTGAAGAAGTAGTTCTTGTCGCACTGCTGATAAATGGGATCGGGATCGGGGATTCCAGAGCCAAGATCGCGGCAGTAGTAGTAGCCGCGACATGTGGCGCCATCGGAAACGAACTTGCCACGCACAGCCAGCTTCTTGGTGCCGCAGGCGTCCTCTGGAAGTGGATGGTTCTCGCAGACAATGTCCTTTTTGGGCCCACATTTACCCGTGGCCACATTGTAATATTCGTCAGTGCCGCAGGTGGACTGCACCAGTTTGAAGGTCTTGCTGCAGGTGTAGTACTTGTTGCAATTGGCCTCATCGCGGAAATTCACACCTACGGGCACAATGTCGCACATCTCGTAGGAGGCGGTGCAAACAGCATCCTTGGGATAAACGCACCTTTGGGTGACTTGATCGAAGTACATTCCTGAGCCGCAGGTTCCTTGGCCCTTTAGCACATCTGCATCACAGTAGTACCAATTGGCGCAATTCAGGGTATCCCCAATGTAACCAGTTGCCACCTTTTTGCACGTAGGTGCTGAGCAGTAGGTGGTGTCCAATGTCTTGTAGCAATCGTTTTTGGTAAGACTGAAGTACGGCGTAGTTCCCGAGCAGCTGGTGCTATCCACAGATTTAAAGTTGTCGCACTTGATATACTCGTTGCAGGTTCCGGGCTTTCGGAGTTTGGTTCCATCCGCGAAAAGTCGACAGAGATCGTCAGTAGCGTTTAAAAACCGCGTTTGGGTGCTCAGATGAACCATCAAGACCAGCAGCAGGGCCTGCAGGACCCAAGAACTTGCAAGTCCTGGAATATTTTATAGATATTAGTTTGCAGTTTAATTGTTTCGAGTAAGAAAGCACCACCTCGCATTTTGAAATAGGTATACCGTCACTTTAACTTGAATAGATTCAACTAACATTTAGCCTTAGCCAGCTGGGCCTTATATAGCGAAAAATTCCCGATTTTCCCGTGCGGATGACTTTAATTTACTACACCCAAAAAAAGATAAGATTTGGTTCTTGTCATAAACAGAGATCAGTGGTTTTTCAATTAAGTTTGTTGGTGACTGTATACCGCACAATGCCAGGCATAAGTTTACAACTGATTTGAAAAAAATTTAATATAAAATCAATAAACGGAAATTATCTTAGACATAATATGTATTACATATGTATACCTATATATTTTTTGTATTTTTCATTTATTAAATAAAATCCAGTAAGTTAGTAAAAAATCAAGCAAGTGTCATAAAGCCTTTAATAAAGTAATTGTGTTGTTAATTCATTTTATTTTTGTTTTAACAGTTGTTTCTTCGCAAACTTTTATTAGGGAATGTATATATTTTTGGCCGAAAGAGATAAGCGCGTTAGGCAACATGTATTCCTAATTGAACTTGAATTGACTGAAATAAATATCGAGTAAAATAAAAATAGATGAAATTTATGGGAAATCAGAATACTCTTTTACTTTAAAACAAAATAAAGTTTAGTTTCATGGTTAAGAAACAACCTCAATTAAATGATTTTTTTTTGAAAATTGGTTTCTCAACGTTTAACCTTTTTTTGTTACCCTGATGTTAATAAGTACAATAGTGAGTTAGGTAAACAGAAATTACTGAATTAATAAGTATTTTGGTAGTCGATTTGCCAATTCAAGGTTGTTTGTGATTTTGACTTGTCACACCCAAACAAGTAGGAAATTATTTATAAGTCGAGATAAGAATACTATTAATTCTAAATTACCTTACTATCAAAAATGTAGACAGTAAAAGAGTTAATATAATTGTTATTTCTGGTTGGTCTGAGTACATAAATAAATTAAAGCTGTTTTAATCTTCACTTTTTGGGTAATTGCAAGGCAATAACTTATCCGCTTTACTTTTAGAACAGGAAAATCCAGAAATTTGCGGAGTGTTACCAAAACTGTTCCCACTGATAATAAATACTTTTATATGCCTTTTCACAATCAATAAAAACTTAGTGTCAACTACGAAATCTTGTGACATTTTTCGTCTCCGCTGCGATAAGAAATCTATTTCGATTGATGACAAAGAAATTGTTCTGTACTTATTCTGATCGTCGACTAAAGAGCCGGTCAGAGAAACGCTTGCACTTTATTGGCTTCTTTCGGCAACGCGGTTGCAGCTTGGCACTCACAACTTGTTAATTTAGGTCTACTTTTTCCTTTAAATTGTTTTTTGAACGTTCTAATTTAGGTTCGCCGAAGACACTTCTGGAGTTCACTTCGATTAAGACACTCTGCTGATTGTTTCTTATCAAAAGCACTGATTTCGAATGGTGCTAGAGTTGAAATGAGTGGGTTTTCCTTGATATCTATGCACCAATCGATCTCAGTTCTTCGATTCGAAGGCGAACAGTGCTCCAGATTTCGATCCTGCACCCTTTGGACTGAAGATCCCGACTGAGAGACGTATTAGCGATCGGTTGCGAGACGAGTGTCGCTGATGACTGTGTGTAATACAGGCGCGACCTCTGTTTAAATCTGAGAAACCTGTTACACCTGAGAAGATTTTTATAATAGAGGCTGTATGGGTGCGATGGCAGATCCACTCATATTTCCGCTGGCCCGTCTTTTGTTGCCCCTTATGGCCTCAGTCTGGGCGCAGAGATCCAGAGTGAGGTGTAATGGACACCGAAGAGTCTAAGCCTTTCCAACTCAAGTGCCTGGGCCCTAGCACAACTTTTGCTCTCCTTTCTTCCATTTAGATCTCCCCAAGTTTGGTAATTTAATTCAAGCGTACTTGGCCAGCATTTGAATAATTAGAATTGCATTGTCTTGGGTTTCATACCAACTGGCGACTGCAGGAAGCCTCTCACCGCAGTCTTCGGCGATATGTTTCTTGTTCCTCTAAGCCCATAACAGTACTTGTCATGAACCGATTGCATTTCTCTGACAAATAGACTTCTCTGCACCCCGCGACTGAGAAGCTCGAGTGGTTAAAGTGAAAAGACAGGGAAAAGTAATTATCGTCATTAAAATTCGCATCCGAGCTAAAGACGCATCTCTCACTGAAATGACAAGTTCAATGCTATTTCCGTTCTGAATGGTTTCGTTATCGGCATATTTGAATCGGTTAGATTGTATGCAGTTCCAGGAATTAAAGAAGTGAATGAAATTCAATGGCTATAAAAGTTCTCCTCAATTTTTTTAAATTTTAGATTTTATAATATAATTCGATATGCGAGATATTAACATATAAAAATTATAAAATAAATTTACCGTTAATGTTTAAAGAATCCTACAGACACAATAAATAAATAAATAAAATGTTATAAATTTACCATCAATATTTAAAGAATCCTACAGACACAAAAATAAAATATATCAAATTTCAAACCGATAATAATGGATCAAGAACCAAGTATCCGAAAGTCGAGCTTAGTGGTTCGCCATCTTATCGACTGTATCTATCACTTCATTTTGAGCGACAATAAACGTCATTTAATTTCAAGTGTCAATAAAGCGATCCGCATGATTAGGAATTCGCTTTTTGCTTATCGCGGAGCGTGCGGAAAAACATAAATTAGGCAGACGCCAGGGCGGGAACCATTCAGACCTATGCCAAAATATTTGGGTAGCTTCTATGCGGTTGGTTCGGGGTGGTACATGTCGTGATAAGAAACCCCGAATCCCGGTCCCGAGCTCCAGACACGCACACCTAATTACACCTGCCGATAGCGAGTGGCGCAAACAAATCAGTTACTGAACTAATCGAGAGATAGATATGGTGATTGGTATTATCAGAAGATTGACTACCGATTTCGAGCACTGAAAGCAGTTAAATGCTGCTACTCCACCCGGTTTTCCACTTAGTCGTTCGCGAATTTTGGACTACTTCAAAGGTGATCGGGGAAGGAAAAATGCGAAAAATCGATTATAGCGGTGAGTGAGTGAAGGGGGCACTCGGTCCTCAAAGCTAGAAACTTATAATCAATCCATCTGATAGGTCTTTGGACGGTTCTACTGCTGACCGGAGGTCTCCAGTTGGCTCTCGCCCAGTTGGCCAATGTCTGCTTGGAACAAGAGGATGGCGCTCGACTTCCGTTGACCACCCACTGTTCCCGATTTGTGGTTTGCCAAAGGGGCGAGGTTTCCATCATTGGCAGCTGCCCTCGGGGTCTTCACTTCAATCGGGAGCTCGGCGAGTCTGACTTCCAGTGGCGGGCCAACTGCCTGGGACTTTCGGCCTTTGCCGAAGTTGATGATCAGTGCACCTGCGACTGTTGCGCCGAGGAGTGCCAGGATCCCATCGAGGACATCGATGAGCCAACCACCGCGGTCACCGAGGACTGCGATCCGGAAACCACCACTGCGGTCACAGATCCCACGGATACAGAAGCAACGGATTCGACCACAGAATACGACGACACCAACAACTCCTCCAATACCACACCTTCCGGTCCCGGAGTGCTACCGCTGTATTGCAAGAGTCCTCGCACGGAGTGTGTAAATCAGCCGACCGGAACCTATATCGATATGCCCGGCATCTGCGTCAGCTTTATCCAGTGCAACGCGGGGTGCTGCGAGGAATTCCGGTGCCCTTCCGGTTTGTACTTTAACAAGAAGATAGACGACTGTGATTTCTATTGGAACGTTGACTGCACCATCACCGCCGATGATTCGGGTGAAATCGAGGGACCCTCGGGAGCCAAGTGCGACGATCCGGGACTTTGCCGTAATATGAAGGACGGAGAGAGGCTGAAGGATCCCAACTCGAATGGATTCTTGGTCTGCCAATGCCAGTGCCCCATTGCGATGCCCTGTGACGAGGGCCTGGAGTTCAACCCCAAGGTTGGGGTGTGCGATTGGGTGGGCCAAAATGCCTCTGCGAGTGTATCCACCTCGGTGGATTGTCCCGATAACCTGGTCTATAATGCCACCTCGAATGAGTGCGACTATCCTGCGAACTATGTGCCCGAGGTGGCCTGCAATTCCACCAGCCCCGTGTGCCAGAATCAGCCGGAGGGGGAGCTCTTCCCGGTGGAGGGCAAGTGCAACATGTTCTACAAGTGCAACTTCAACTGCCCCGTAGAGCAGTACTGTTCGGACAATCTGATCTACAATCCGGATAAGGAAGAATGCGATTATCCCACGAACTACAAGTGCAAATGGGAGTACACCCCGCCCAGCGGTCCCAATGCAGGTCCTTCGGGAATCGCCTGCGAGAGCAATGGTCGTTGTTTGGGTAAAAGCGAAGGCACATTCTTCCGGTCCACCACAAATTGTGGTAACTACGTCATCTGCCAGTGTGGCTGTGAAGTCGAGATGGAGTGTCCCGATGGATTGTACTGGGACGAAGAATTGCAGACCTGCAATTACGAGTCCCTAGTAAACTGTACTCTTTAAATAAAGCAACTCATTGTCAAGGCAACTGGGATCTGGCCCAATCGGCCTCTTTGTTAATGAAACTCTGGGCCAGTAAATCATTCTAATCAGTTTTGCACCGGCCAGCAGCTGTGGGCACTCGATCAATAAGAGTGGCATGAGCTTACAGATTAGAAATACCCCTTGCTTAAATTGGGATGGGGTATGTTCTTTTTAGGGGAATGTCGAGAGATGAACTGCATTCTAGTCATTGATATCTGTTATAAAGCATCCATAAAGCCTTTACGAAATATACTTTTCAATTCATTGATACTTATTATTCCTTAGAGCAGCACTGACTGTTTCTACTTTACTGCGTACGTGTGATTCAGAGCGCTAGCAGCGCAGCGGCAGAGAAACTGCCACCACTGCCTTAGAGACCCATATTTTCTAACTACATATGCCATAAAATGTTAAAGATACATGCCTAATAAGAATTCAAGGTGTACAAATAGGTTCAAAACTAAAGAAACTATGTCATGATCAAACAAATTTAATATAACAGGAATTCCTATGAATCCCCAACTGTAGCCTTCAACCTTTTTCGCAAAACTGCGAGAAGAATTGTTAGAAATCTATGTGCTTCTGCTCTCTTCATTCGCGGATTCTCTGTTCACTGCAGAGTTTTATAAATAGTGACAATATCAATTGCTTGTATAACTACTGTAAATATATGCTGATAATATCTCGGATGGTTCGACTTTATCACCGGCACATGCTGCAAAGCAGGAAAAGGCATTCAATTATTTTAATTGCCGGTAAATATAAAAGCCGATATGGACCGAAAAGGGAGCAGTGAGCAGTCGATATGCGGAGTGCAAAGATGGCTCAATCCAGAAGTAACAGCTATGGTAAGCAAGAGGATCGATTATTAAGTGGATGGATATTGCAACAGAGTTTTCCCTCTAGGAGTTGCCCTGTGTCTAATGACGATTTCCCTCTTCGTGGGATCACTGAATGCGGCATGTTGCACGGATGGCGAGACCAAATGCGATGCGGATGATTGCACCAAGTACCAGGTCTGCTGCCACGGCGAATTCGTGTCCAAGTCCTGTGAAAGTGGATACTATTGGAATTCGGGGGAGCAAAAGTGCGACGAGGATAACGGCGAGTGCAAGCCGCCAACCTGTGTGGATGGAGAAATCGAGGCGAATCCCGACGACTGTGCCGGGTACTTGGAGTGCGTGAACGGAACCGTGGTGATCCTCACCTGCCCGGATGGCGAGTACTTCAATGCGACCGCGAAGGAGTGCCTCCTCGACACCTGTGGAGTGTGCGTAAACTGCACCGAGGGAAGCAAGAAGGAAGACCTCACCGACTGCGCCAAGTTCCAGGTGTGTGTTAACGGAAAGTATGTGTCCCAATCTTGCGGGACCGGATATTACTGGAACGCAACGGCAAAGGAGTGTGCGTTGGACGAGGGCCAATGCAATGGCCCACCACCGTGCACAGATGGAGACCTCCAGAAGGACCCAACAGATTGCGCCGGTTACTTGGCGTGTTCGAATGGCAACTGGGTGAGCAAGCAGTGCCCCGAAGGATCTTACTGGAACATCGACTGGAAGATTTGTGTTGTCGACACAAATGGAACTTGTGTGAACTGTACCGAGGGAGCTACAAAGCCGGCCGACGACTGTTCCCAGTACCAAATTTGCTCCGGTGGAAAGTTTGTGACCAAGTCCTGCCAAGACGGTTATTACTGGAGCAAAGAGAAGCCAAATGTATACAAGATGATGGAACTTGCAAAGGCAATGGAACATCGTGTACTGAAGGTGCCATTAAGGTGGATCCTTCGAACTGTGCTGGTTACCTGTCCTGTTCGAACGGGAGCTTTGTTAGCAAGCAGTGCCCCGATGGAGCTTTCTTTAACACCACGTTGGAGGTTTGTCAAGTCGACTACGATAATATTTGTGTTAACTGTACCGAGGGAGCTACAAAGCCTGCCGACGACTGTTCCCAGTACCAAATTTGCTCCGGTGGAAAGTATGTGATTAAGCAGTGCCCCGATGGAGCTTTCTTTAACACCACGTTGCAGGTTTGTCAAGTCGACTCCGATAATATTTGTGTAAACTGTACCGAGGGAGCTACAAAGCCTGCCGACGACTGTTCCCAGTACCAAATTTGCACCGGTGGAAAGTATGTGACCAAGTCCTGCCCAGATGGTTATTATTGGAACGTTACAGAGTGTATAAAGGATGATGGAACCTGCAATGGCAACTCAACGTGCAACGAGTATGAGATGAAGGCGAATCCATCTGATTGCGCCGGATACCTGCAGTGCATAAATGGCAATTTTGTTGCCAGGGAGTGTCCCGCTAGTCAGTTCTTTAATACCACACTGCTTGAGTGTGAGGTCGACACAAATAACGTGTGCATCCCCAAAAATTGCGATCCCGATTGCTGCGATGTACTCAACAATTCCATCTGGCCCGTGCTGAAAAATTGCTCCGCCTTCTTCCAGTGTGTGGATGGCAAGAAGTACGAGCAGAGATGCCCCAACAATTTGCAGTTTAATAATGTAACGGAGCAGTGCGATTTCCCGGAAAATGTTCAATGCGAAGATGGAAATGGCCCGCCAAGTGGTCCGAATGCCGGACCCTCGGGAACTTCCTGCGATCAGCCTGGACAATGCCAGAATCAGAAAGACGGAACCTTCTTCCCCAAGGCCAAAGGAACCTGCAGTTCCGCATATGTCGTGTGTCAGTGCGAATGTGAGGTCAACCTTAGCTGTATCTCTGGATTGCTTTTTAATAGTAAGATAAATTCTTGCGATTGGCCCGATAATGTTGAATGCTGAATGTTTTCAATAAACAATTTTTAATGCATTATGGATTTTTTTTAGTTTTTAAATTAGTTTTGAGTTTAAAGGCTAAAATTCTGCTTTACGAAATTACCTTACCTTCTTAACTTTTCTTTTATGATTAGATCTCTGAGATAATTAAGAACTGAAGGTTTTAGAAAATCATTCCGATACTTATTCAATACTTTCATTTCGAAAGAGGAAGAATTTGTATTATTATTTTACAGTGTAATTAGAAAGAAGAGTATTAAATTAAATTATTTAAATTAAATTAGTTTTTATTAATTTATGTATAATTCCTTATTGAGGCCCCAAAATGTTTTTTTTTTTTTATTTACAATAATATTGGAAAGGAAATGGAGTCATTTGAAATCCAATTTATTTGGCTTTAAAAGCTATGAGTAAATAATGGTTGCACGCGTGGAAGCAGTCGATTTTCTGCTTGCCTTTAATTTCTCTCAGACTTCGTTCTTCCTTGATTTTAGTTACCTTGAAAGGCAAAGTATGTAACACCCTCAAAATAAGTCTTATTTGGTCAGCACACATAAATCGTTGCCTAGCATCGCTAGAAAATAAATAAAGTGTAGATTGTAAACTGTAAATGGATATTTCTTATTAAAGAATGATTTGGAATATTAAAACTTGTTAAAAGATTTGTCTGGTTGGAAAGTCTGGGCCAGTAGATGATGTTAATTGATATCGAATACTTTATTATTGGACCAGCAAAGTTGAGTTACAACAAACGAGATTTGGCCTTTCGGGCAGGTTTTCTCGACTTTGATTTGCTCTTGATATTCTTTTGCTTCGTTTGACATTTGGCAACCTTGGGATAATCACATCGGGAGGAGGCGCTATTGAAATGCAAACCAGTGGGGCAGTCCATTACCAAAAACATCATGTTGCTGCAGAGCATGAACTTTCCGCAATCGCTCCGATGGGCCACGAGTGAGTTTTCTTTTTCATCTGAACATACTCCTCCCGTTACGGCAGGTCCATCCAATTTTTTGGTATTCTGTGAATCAACCGAACACTTGGCTTCTGAAGCCTTCATGCAAAATCGACGCGTTGGACTAAAATGTTGTTGACCAGAACAAGTGCGAAGATGCGGCTTTCTCGCCTTGCAGACAAAGTATTCCCGGCAGGATCCCTTCTTTATTAGCATTACACCATCCTTCTTGCCAGCACACATTCTATCCGTCATATCCGAAAGCCCATTATCCTGGCTTGTAGGTCGTTGTTTTTTCACTGGCTTGACAGTAACTGGAGGATCAGTCGTAACGATCACTTCCTCATCGTCCTCATCGCTTTCGGAATTCGATGAATCATCACTGTCATTATCCTTGCCATCGAAAATACAATCCACTTTGCTGGAATCATCGCAATGCAAAGTTAATGGATTAAACAGGGTATTTGGTTGACATGTTCCGATCACAGCCTTTCCATCTGCACACACATAATATCCCTTGCAAGTTCCAAACATCGGCAAAAGTCCGCCATTTTTACCCTCGCATATGGACGTCTTGAAGGCAAATCCGTTCTTTGAAAGTAATCTTGTTATTTTCGATACTTTTAATGGGGCTTTCTCAACATACTTGCAATACAGCCAGAGTACTTTCTTGGAGTATCAACATTACCCAAAGCAGTCCGAATAGCTTCATTTTGTGTGGCGCTATCGAGTGTTTCATCGAACTGAAACTTTCCATTCATTGAACTGCGTTTTTATACACTCTGTGGGAAATTTGCATGATTTGCCAATATGTAAAGTGTTAACATTCGATTGTATCGTTCATAAAAGATAGGTGCTCGAGTTCGAGTGCTATCTTTTTGTTCTTACTGAGAATTGATAAGAGTTCATATAAAACACATGTAAAGTCTGAAGAAAAGAATTCATTTAGAGGTGTGTACGTGTGCCGGGGTTAAAGATCACATTTTTGGGTAGAGCGCTTAAAATACTAATTATAATATAATTTATCATTTTCTTGGAGTACAGAAATTTTAATAGTAAAAATTGTAATGGTTAACTGGGTTTCTTTAATGTTACTTTATTAATATTACTATGCAACGTTTTATGAGTTCATCAGACAAAATGTAATAAGGGAACAAATAATCAGTTAAAGAAGATGGTTTACTGTCAAGGGATTAAAATATTTTTACTCCATTTATTTTACAAATTTTTAATAAAGCCCTTTATCAATGAATAATGTCAGACACATAAAGTTATCTATGAAGCCTAAAAGTAGGTAACGTATATCGAATAACAAAGACGTAAAATACTGAAAGAAGAACATAATATGCCTTTAGCTTTTGGGCACTTTGATTTTGGTGGTATCTCGCTGAAATTAATTGAAACGAAAACAAGAGTGGACAGATGTTTATCATCGCTCATTATTAATAAGCTGTTGTCTATTTTCTTGACCAATATGTGTGTTCATTGCTTCTTAAAGCTTCCAAAGGAATGTTATCAATCATATTAGTCATTATTAATGGAAAAATATTAACGTTGATTTGATTGGTAACCCGCTATCAGCTATTGCTTAGAAATTGCCAAAAACGAAATCCCATTTCAGTTGATTTCAAGACGTGGGGATGTAAGCATCAGTACAAGAAATAGTTTTCAAGAAATATTATACTTAATCAAGTGGCCACAATGAAAGGTGATAGGTCTACCGAATTTCGATTAAAATGCATAGTGAATTTATTTGTAAATTTATTTATTCGTAGTGTGTGCTGTTTTCCCGTTTATTGTTTTGCTTTTGGGAGTAAATATCTGTAACGGCAGAGTAGAAACCACATTGAGTCGAGATCTAAATACGAAATATGCAGTTTTTGAACACAACTCTCAAGATTGTCCCACTTCTCCAGGAACGGATGCCTCCCTTTGCCAATCCTTATCGAATGGATTTTATAAATATCCCTATGACTGCAGCGCATATGTATCATGCGATGATTCATGCGCTGACTTGGAGTACTGCCCTGGTGGTAAACTTTTTAACAGTCCTCTGCACATTTGCGATACCCCAGAAGCCGTGGACTGCGATCCATTGCCATATCCAAAACCTCCATTTGCGGAAAATCCTTGTGAAAGCTTTCCAAACAACACTTTACTGCCTTCAGCTGAGCATTGCAATGAGTTCTACGTGTGCGTGAATGAGCAAAGTCAAGTATATCAATGCCCCGTCGAGTTGCTTTTCAATCCGGATTTAAAGATTTGTGACACTAAGGACAATGTGTTGTGCTACGGCGATCGTACTACTGAATATCCGCTAGAAACCACACCGACTACTGAGGAGTCGTCCTTCACGAAGTGCGAGGGCCAAAAGCAAGGAACCTCCTTTCCGGATACCCAAAATTGCCAGCAATACTACTACTGCTGGGGCAACAATTCCTACATAGTTCTTCCCTGTCCCGTTGACAATTGGTTCAATCCGCTCAGCGGCAATTGCGGTCCCGATATTTCACCAGAAGCTTGCCGAGAAGTTGTACCCACTCCTACTCCCATTGTAACGACAACCTTACCATCAACAACCGTTGAGCCAACATCAACGGAAGGCTATGAAGTAAATCCCTGTGCTGATCAGCAACTGGGGACCAGCTTTCCCTTGCCCACCGACTGTCAGTCGTACCTTTTATGCCTTAATAATGGCCAATCGACTACGGCAAAGTGTCCAACGAATGCCTGGTTCGATCCAAAAACCGGGGATTGTGGGCCAAATGTATCGCCCACCGCTTGCCGTGAATCGTTGGCAACTACCACGAATGCACCCACAACTCAGGGTACGAATAATCCCTGTGCTGATCAGGAATTGGGGGTCTCTTATCCCCTGGTAACGAATTGCCAACAGTATATTCTGTGCATGGGAAACGGAGAATCCAACGTGGCCAATTGCATTTATAACTCTTGGTATGATCCCAAGACAGGCAATTGTGGACCTGAAGTGAATCCGACAGCGTGTAAAGAAACGGAAGTTACCACTGAAACCACCACAAGTCAGGCCACCACTCCACTCACAACACCTTCGCCCACTTTATCTACTTCTGAACCCACGGAAATTACAACCACTACTTCTCCGGATATCTCAGGCATTTGTTTTGGACAGACTGATGGGTATTACGCGCAGTATCCAGAGGACTGCGGGAAATATATAGTGTGTGCCAGTCCCGTTCCCATAGCTTTTTACTGTCCGGAGAACTTATTCTTCAACGAGGCTTATCAGAAGTGCGTTGAATGGGAACTAAGCGATTGTCCAGCGGAAGATACGACCACTTCATCGCCTGGACTTACGACGCCGAATCCAGATTCTTCAATCTGCTTCAATAATACCGGTAATAATTTGCCCTACCAAGAAAATTGTCAATGGTTTATACGATGCACAGACGACTCCTCGTACATGATGGGCATATGTGGCAGTGGGGAATTTTTCGATCCCTGGACTGGGAAATGTGGGGCGAATGTCTCTCCGGAAGCCTGTCGGGAAATCTACACCACTGTGGTTACAGAGACCACGGAAGAAACCACAACTCCGATGATAACCACGAATACGCCAAGGCCGAATACAGATCCCTGTGAAGGAGTTCCAGAGGGCAAATTGGTTCCCTATCCGGAGGACTGCACCAAGTTTATACAGTGCATTAAACCCAACCCTATCGTCTATAACTGCCGCGAGGGTCAGGAGTTCAGTGCCTCCCTGGAAAGATGCATGGCTCCGTGGTATGCCAACTGTTCTATTCCAGCTACTACTACCCCTGGCATCTCCAGCACTACAACCACCCCTATAACAACACCTTCACCGGACGGCCTTTGTGCGGAGAAAACTGATGGATCACTGGTTCCCTATCCCAGGAACTGCAGCAAGTACATAGTTTGTCAGGATCCCATCCCAGTCGGTTATGCCTGTCCAGAGGATCAGGAGTTCAGTCCCACGGTTCTCACCTGCATGGAACCTCAGCTGGCGGGCTGCAATGTTTCAAGCCTTTCCCTTTGGCAGTCCTTCAAAGCGATTGCAAGTTTTGTCATAGATTTTTAATGCAAAATATGTTTTTAAATAATTATTAAAATGTTGTAACTTCATAGCTTTCGCTGGGTGATTTTTAGTTAAGCATACTGGGTGCAACCAGGATTGGATGGAGCGCAGGAAAGTTGGCCTGGATTCCAAAACAAGTTGCCCGGGCATGTGAGCACCGTGGCAGTTGGTCCGCAATGGATGAACTTGTGGCAGTCCTCGGGATACGGAATGTAGGCATTGGAAACACTGTTTTGGCACAAAGATGCCACATCAATGGGTAGGTAACTAGACGTCGTCGGTGGAGTCGCAGTTGCAGATGGCGGGGTGGCAGCAGTGGGTATCGGATCGTAGGGAAGTCCTGGATAGTCCGCCTGACAATCTGCATACTGTGGGGCTACGCAGCGCTGATAGAGAGAACTCCACTGATGGTTTTGCTCACAGCGAAGGACACGGGTCTCGTAGAACCGACTGCAGTCGCCGGGAAAGGGGCTGTACTTCACTTCATCTCCGGGACTTGGTCGATTGTCTGAATTGCAGTTGGAGTACTCTCTGTAGTCACATCGATAGGTCATCTGGCTCCAGTACAGGTTCGCAGGACACTTGTGCTCATAGGCCTGTCCCCTTTGGCAGGTGTAATACTTGCTACAGTCGTTGGGAAAAGGCAACATCACAACATGGTTGGGATCGTCGTACGGTGGGCATTGTTCCATCGGAATTGCGGGCTGAGCTACGATGGGCTGGGTAGTACATCATTTTATTAGCTTTTGTCCATTTTGATCTGTTGAAATACTTACCACACCACTGTTGTACTCCTCACTATTAGCCAAGGACAATGAGGCCACTAAGGCTAGGTAGACAAAAGCAGATCCTTGCCACACTAAGAAAAGTTGGATTTAAGAATGCTTAAAATTTAAATATTTTTCGCACTTGTCTTACTTCTGATTTAATCCAGTGAAAGCGCTCTGAAAAAGTGAATGTTCTGCCTAGGTGGTTCCGGCCCTTTTATACTACTATGATGAGAATCTTTATCAAGTTGAAGTACTTAACTTGTATTTATCTTAAAACATTCTTGCTTAAGCAAAGAAAGGCAGTTCCTTCCAATTAAAGATAAAACACGCTTACAAATAAAATTCTTTCTGCCAATATTAGTATTTTATTTACTTAATAAAGTGTTATTTATTATTTTATTTATATTTTGAAATCAAATAATTTCAACTAGAGTAATTACAATTGTTTATTTATAATGTTGAAAATTAGTTTATATTTAAATGGGGATCCAGTACTTTGGAGTTCTTATTACTCTTACGCTTTAATTTCTCTACCACTTGACCGGACAAGCTTATCGTGTTTCAAGGACAGAAGCGATATGAAAAGCTAATAACTAAAAGGCTACTGAAACTTAAGACGCGTTATCAATTTGTCAATAATGCGTATTTTCTTAGCAACGATATAAAAACCCCCAGACGATTGGTGTGCGTATCTCAAATGATCGAGGGACTTTGCTAGGATTAATAAAAAGTAAGAATAATAATATTTTGTAGTATCAATTTAACATTCATGATATTTATCAGTGGTAAACCAATATTTGCTGACCATCTCACTATGTGGGTTGTTCTCTGGATTTTGCCTGGCACAAACTGTGGTTAGAGAGTCCATTCCTAACGACTGCTATCGATTCTATGAGACCCGTTTACTGAGCTGTCCTCCGGGATTTCATTGGAACTCGCAGCTCCAACGATGCGATCTGCAGGCCACCGCTGGCTGTTCCTCCATCAATCCGCTGCCGAATTGGAGTAAACCCATTCCGGCGGCGGTCAAAGAACCAGAACATTACAATCTCTCCGAAGCTTGTGACAAAAAGCTCGGCCAGCTGATTGCTTACCCGGGTGACTGCACCCGCTTCATACAGTGCGATTATCTGCCCTTTGTGAAGACATGTCCGCAGTATCTCTTTTGGAACTCCCACCTACTTACCTGCGATAAAACATGTGTTTAATGTTCCGAGAATACCAGATTGAAATAAAGAAATTAAACTCGAACTCTGTTTTTTTGTGATTTGTTATTAAATATTAATTACAGTTGCAAATCGTACGAATATTTAAGATATGGCAGTGAAACTCTAGAATTACTTGCGAAAAAACACTTAAATGCTTAGGATCAAGCTGCATCAAAATACAAATAGGTGTTTGTAGGTGGCACTTGGCTAAGCTCTTCTACAATTGAGCCCCTTTGGAACTGATCTACTATAATAGGGTTGGCGTTAGAGGATTTATAAAGTGTTCCCTTAGCATTTGCCATTGGTGGGCGCCTTGGGCCGGCAGATTTTGCTCCTTCCGTTGGCACCGTAGACGATGTTGCACGAGAAGGTGAAGTAGCCACAGGTCGAGGACTTGGTATAGTAAGTCGACTGGAAGTTCTTGTTCTCCTGCGGGGGATTCTTGCTGTTGTCCATGCTGCCGGTCACCGACTTGGTGACGGTGACATAGCTGTCGGGAGCCCGTAGAATCGGCTTGTCACCTCGAACCGGGCCCGCTTCGTTCGTATCGGGAGTGATCTCCACCGCCTTGGGAGTGCGCAGCTCCAGGGCCTTGGTGTGGAACTTCTTCTCCACATTGACGGTGCCTCGGAATCCCGGTGGTACGGCCTCGGTGGTCGAGGCTTCGGTATGGGTAACGGTCTTACCGTTCTGCTTTTGAACTAATTGAAACTTATCACCTGTTCCGGGAACCACGACGGCCTTTTGACTTTGCGAGGGCGACGACTGTTGGTAGGCCAGAGGCTTTGCAGTTGGCTCCGGTTGCTTGACAATGCTCGCCGACTTGGGGCTCTCCTCTAGCTTGACCGGCTTCTCGTTGTAGTACTCATCCTCATCGTATTCATCGGGATCGGTTTCGTCCTCGTCCTCGTACTGAACGGGCTCCGGCTGGTCCGGCTTCCTCTGCGCCTGCTCAGCCTCCTCCTTTGGTTTGTTCGATTTCAGCTGGGCTTCTGGCACCCGGTCGGATTCATCAGTGAGCGCAGGTCCACTGTAGACAGGATCAGCGCGATCAGTAACTCTGAAAATTGAAGAAAAATATGAAAAAATAAAATTAATTTTTTTTTTTTTTTTTTTTTTTTTTTAGTTAGGCACCTAGAATTTATTACATTGATCAACCAATTTAATGGCTATAAAACGTAAAGTGCAAATATGAACAAATAACATGAAATACAGAACAGAATGGCGATTAACAATTTTGTATAACTTGTAACACAATATTGAAACAACAAAACAATAAAGCATTACTGCTTCAGAACACGTGTCACATATAGAAAACAAGAAAAACTTACAAGAACA
Source organism: Drosophila takahashii (assembly GCF_030179915.1). Lineage (NCBI taxonomy): Eukaryota > Metazoa > Arthropoda > Insecta > Diptera > Drosophilidae > Drosophila > Drosophila takahashii. The sequence continues at coordinate 16,188,244 of NC_091680.1, forward strand.
CATATTCCTCTTTAAAATAAGAAGTTTTTAGTTGTTTTGTAAGATTTATTCACTTACAAATTATAAAAATATAAATAAGCTTTGTTTACCCATAAGAAGCTAAAAGGTTTGACAGTGATATTATCAGAATAAAAATTACTTGCTTAAAGAAAAATTAAAAACTAGAAAAACAAACACATACTTGTTCAAAAAATATTCAAACATATTTTAAAAATGTTTTCCCCTAAAGGGTATAGTCTCCTATATTGATTTATTTATATTTACAATCTTGGGAAATTACTCACGCATTGCCATTGTTGCCAAACTGACTGATGGTGTTGAAGAGCTCCCGATTTTGTTCCCTGTAGGTGGCCACCTGCTCCTTGGTTCCCGACGCCGACTGGGCAGCTCCATGGTACGAAACGCCAAAGCTGAAATGCGAAACCCATTATAAGACCCTTCGCAAAACCACCAATGTAAGTAGTACAGTACCTGGAGGTTCCGTGAATCTGCGAGCTACTCTGACTGGAGTGGGTGCCCGATGAGGACGAGGCCTGGCCGCCGCCATTGGCCGCTGGGGGATTGGTTTCCTGGCCGGGTCGGAAACCGATCTGAGCCTGGGATGACGTTTGTCCCGGTCCACTCGACTGGGCGTCCGCCAGGCCGCCCTTGTCATTGGCATGCACCTCGCTCTGACTTTGCTGAATGATGCCTCCGCTCTGCGACGAGGCCTTGGTGCCGCCGTCCTTGGCCACCTGCACCTGGGCCTGCGACTGGGCAGGACCTCCTGATCCCTGCGACTGACTCACGGCACCATCGGCATTCCCGGTCACCTGGGCACTGGCCGCCCGATCCGCATCCGAGGTCATCGCACTGGCACTGAAGGTTCCGCCCGAGCTGTAGGTTCCGGACACCTGGGTCTTGGCCGTGCCTCCATTCTTCTTGCCCTGGGCACTTGCCGATGCCTGTCCGTCGCCAATAGTCGACTCCGCTTGGGAGTAGGCATCGTCGGCTCCACCAGTGCCGCCGGCAGGAACTGAAAATTCAATTTTTTATAACTGTTGGCCAAGACCTTCACACTTAGCTAGCTACTTACCAACTGCACCAGCGCCTCCAACACCACCAGGAGCAACTCCGGTGCCATCTGTGTACCGGGTAGAAGGTCCTAGTTGACCCACTCCAGCGCCAGTCGTTCCACCAAGTCCAGGCTGAACTCCGTATCCCGGTTGTCCGCTTCCTGGCTGTCCACCAGCACCTGGCTGAATTCCGTATCCTGGAGATCCACCTACTCCCGGTTGTCCACCTCCGACACCTGGCTGTCCACCTGCACCAGGTTGAGTTCCATATCCCGGTTGTCCGCCACCAACTCCTGTCTCTCCACCAACACCAGGTTGAGTACCATATCCTGGTAATCCACCTACTCCAGGTTGTGTACCACCGACACCTGCCTGTCCACCTGCTCCTGGTTGAGTTCCATAGCCTGGTTGACCTGGCTGAGTTCCATATCCTGTCTGTCCACCAACACCTGGCTGAGTTCCATATCCCGGTTGTCCGCCACCGATTCCTGTCTGTCCACCAACACCAGGTTGTGTACCATATCCTGGCAATCCACCTACTCCAGGCTGAGTACCATATCCTGGTTGTCCGCTTCCGACACCTGCCTGTCCGCCTGCTCCTGGCTGTGTTCCATATCCTGTCTGTCCACCAACACCTGGCTGAGTTCCGAATCCTGGCTGTCCGCCACCAACACCTGGTTGAGTTCCATAGCCCTGTTGACCTGGCTGAGTACCGTATCCTGGTTGTCCACCAACACCAGGTTGAGCTCCATATCCTGGCAATCCACCTGCTCCAGGTTGTGTACCACCAACACCTGCCTGTCCACCAGCACCAGGTTGAGTTCCATATCCTGTCTGTCCGCCAGGCTGACTTCCGTATCCCGGTTGTCCGCTTCCCGGCTGTCCACCAGCACCTGGCTGTGTTCCATATCCTGTCTGTCCACCAACACCTGGCTGAGTTCCGAATCCTGGTTGTCCGCCACCGACACCTGTCTGTCCACCAACACCTGGTTGAGTTCCATAGCCCTGTTGACCTGGCTGAGTACCGTATCCTGGTTGTCCGCCACTGACTCCCGTCTGTCCACCACCTCCAGGCTGAGTACCATAACCTGGCTGTCCAGGCTGCGTTCCATATCCTGATGGTCCGCCTACTCCCGGCTGAGTTCCGTATCCTGTCTGTCCACCAACACCAGATTGCGGTCCATATCCGGGCTGTTGTCCTATAGTTCCGGCTTGAGTTCCTCTTCCGAATCCGGGCTGAGCAACACCAGTTCCTGGTTGACTTCCGTATTGGCCACCACCAACTCCTTGTAGTCCTCCAACTCCCTGCTGAGTTCCATATCCTGGTTGTCCTCCTACTCCTGGTTGGCTTCCGGTTTCGTATCCTGGTTGGACGCCACCTACTCCTTGTTGTCCAGGCTGTCCACCGCTTATTAATGATTGTCCAACTCCAGGTTGAGTTCCATAGCCTGGTTGTCCTCCTTGTCCAGGCTGAGTTCCGTATCCGGGCTGAGTTCCACCAACTCCTGGCTGTGTGCCATATCCTAGTTGTGCGAAAGAAATAACGATGATGAAAGAGGGCAATAAGGCAGAACGGAGAAGGTTTGAGTGATTTTTTTTTATTCGTTTTGAGTGATTTTCTGCCCGGCGACTCGGGACAATTTTTTTATGTGAAATAAAGTGTAAAAACATAATAGAATCCTTTTTACAGCGTTTCAGGACCACCTCACGGAAGCGCTTTCGTCGATGGATCCCCCAGTCTTGGTGAGTGATATTTCTCGATATTATTATTGATATTATTATTGATATTATTCCCTTTTATTTGATAAAATGAAAGCCCAGAAAATTGATAGTATTTGCCCCACTGTCCCTGTTTAGCGAATGTAAGTGTAAAGAGGATTAGAATTTCACGGCCGCAGCCATCACGTTCTGTTCTGTTCTGACCGCAAAGGTTAGCTCAATGGGGGATTTGTCCCCGTTTTTTGAGAAAAAAATCTCTAAGGAGACTCAATTCCAAGGTATTTTATTTAAAAATCAAGAGAGAACGCTATATTCCGGTTGGTGTCCCGACTATCTAATACCCGTCACTCAGCTAAAGGGAGTGCGAACGCTGTATTTGGGTTGGTGTCCCGACTATCTAATACCCGTCACTCAGCTAAAGGGAGTGCGAGGGAGATAGATATATATTAACAATTTTGAATGCGTATAACTTTTTAATGAATAGTCCGATTTGAAAAATGTCTTCTACATTTCGATAGGTATAAATAAATACAACAAAATTGCATTTATACTTCTTGGAAATCTTTAAAAGTGTGGGCGCCAGACAAGTTTTAAAATCGTTAGTGGGCGATTGTGGGTGTAAGAGGGGGCGTGGCGCTCGGCTGAAATAAACTTGCGCTGCGTAGGAAGCCCAAGAATATGTGTGGGAAATCTCAACCTTCTAGCTTTTGTAGTTTCCGAGATCTCAGCGTTCATACGGACAGACAGACGGACATGGCTATATCGACTCGGCTAGGGACCCTGATCAAGAATATATATACATTATAGGGTCGGAAACGCTTACTCTACGAGTAACGGGTATAACTATTTTTTTCCGGCTTCTCAACTTTTTAAAAAAGTGGTTGTCGCCTTCCATATGCAGTTGATAACTGACAAATGACAAGTAATTGCTTTAAATTAGGTAATTAAATTAAGTAAAACTTAACAAAACTCACCTGGTTGACTTCCATATCCAGGTTGTCCTCCAAATCCTGACTGAGTTCCATAGCCTGGCTGAGTTCCATATCCTGGCGATCCGCTTACGCCACTCTGGCTTCCGTATCCGGGCTGTCCAAATCCAGGCTGTCCACTGATAGTTCCATATCCTGGTTGAGTTAAAAATCCGGCCTGTGGGCCACCAATTCCAGTCTGTCCGGGTTGACCAACTCCTGCTCCTGTCTGTCCTCCGTATCCTGGCTGAGGGCCACCAATTCCTGATTGCCCAACTCCTGGTTGTCCATATCCAGATTGTCCTCCAACTCCTGGCTGAGATCCATATCCAGGTTGTCCTCCACTGACTCCTGACTGTCCACCAAGTCCAGGTTGAGATCCGTAACCAGGAGATCCACTAACTCCAGGCTGACCTCCGTATCCTTGCGATCCACCAACTCCTGTCTGTCCACCAGCACCAGGTTGAGTTCCGTATCCTGGCTGTCCGCTTCCGACACCTGTCTGTCCTCCTGCTCCTGGCTGAGTTCCATATCCTGTCTGTCCACCAACTCCAGGCTGAGTTCCATAGCCCTGTTGACCTGGCTGAGTTCCATATCCTGTCTGTCCGCCAACTCCAGGCTGAGTACCGTATCCGGGTTGTCCGCTTCCTGGCTGTCCACCAACTCCTGGCTGAGTTCCGAATCCTGGTTGTCCGCCACCGACACCTGTCTGTCCACCAACACCTGGTTGAGTTCCATAGCCTTGTTGACCTGGCTGAGTTCCGTATCCTGGTTGTCCGCTTCCGACACCTGCCTGTCCGCCTGCTCCTGGCTGTGTTCCATATCCTGTCTGTCCACCAATGCCAGGCTGACTTCCGAATCCTGTCTGTCCACCAACACCAGATTGCGGTCCATATCCGGGCTGTTGTTGTCCGGTTCCTGGCTGTCCACCAGCACCTGGCTGAGTTCCGAATCCTGGTTGTCCACCTCCGACACCTGTCTGTCCACCAACACCAGGTTGTGTACCACCGACACCTGTCTGTCCACCAGCACCAGGTTGATTTCCATATCCTGTCTGTCCACCAACTCCAGGTTGAGTTCCGTATCCTGTTTGTCCGCCTGCTCCTGGCTGACTTCCATAACCAGGCTGAGATCCGTATCCTGGTTGTCCGCTTCCAACTCCTGTCTGTCCACCGACTGTAGGTTGAGATCCATATCCTGGTTGTCCTCCGCCGACACCTGTCTGTCCACCAATTCCTGGCTGTGTGCCATATCCTGGGGCACCTCCTACTCCAGGCTGACTTCCGGTTCCGTATCCTGGTTGTCTACCTATTCCAGGTTGAGCTCCAGGAACTCCACTAATTCCGGTTTGGCTTCCTCCACCTCCTGGCTGTGTTCCATATCCCGGGGAACCTCCTACTCCACCTACTCCTTGTTGTCCAGGCTGGCCACCGCTAATTCCTGGCGATCCACCAACTCCAGATTGAGTTCCATATCCGGGTTGTCCAGCACCAACTTGTCCTCCAGCTCCTGGCTGAGCTCCGTATCCAGGCTGACTTCCACCAACTCCTGGCTGGCTTCCATATCCAGGTTGCCCGCCTCCGACACCTGTCTGTGCGCCAGGTCCAGATAGGCTTCCATCACCAGGCTGTCTATCTGTTGACCCTCCAACTCCTGGTTGTGTTCCAAATCCTGGTTGTCTTCCGCCGAGTCCTGGCTGTCCACCAATTCCTGGCTGTCCACCAATTCCTGGCTGTCCACCGATTCCTGGTTGACCACCGATTCCTGCTTGCCCACCCAATCCTCCTTGGGTACCTGTGTTCGAAATAGGATTAAGACAAGTATTAATCATAGCTCGCAAATAACTGTTGACCGATTCGTGCGGTCCCCAAATAACTGTTTTTCTCTCAGACTTTGAGCAATAAATCAGAGAGCAACCGATTAATTGTTCGTACAAAAACGTAACGGGTTCAACAGAAAACCAAAACGAAAGGAAACGAAGTCTGCTGCGCAGAGAGAGAACGAAGGGACATGCTATTTTTCGGTTGTTCTCGGGAGTAGAGCGTAAGGAAAAAACGGTCAACAGTTATTTGCATGCTTTGGTATTAATCATAAAATAGCTGTTATCATCTTACCTGAACCGGGTAAGCTGATAATAGAACCGGGTCGGCCGTCTCCACCGGAACCGCTAGCATCCAGAATTCTTCCGGAGGAAGGGTATTCCGTTTGGTAGCCAGCACATCCGTTGCAGTCTCCGGATGAGAACTGACTCTGGGCCTGACCCATTCCATGAGTGCCAGCTGAAAGAGTTTGAGGTTGATCAATAGGTTGATTACAGAAGCCTTTGATCACCAGACTTACAGACAGTTGAGCGCGAACCACTTTCATTGGCCTCCGCCTCGGCCTTTCCATCCTGTTCGGGTTTACCGAAATTTAAGTACTGAGACTGCGTTTGTCCCCTTGAACTGGTTTGGATTGTTTTTACTTTTCGACTCCCACAAATATTCACAAAACTACTTACTAGCCTCTGCCGCTTCTTTTCTCCCTCTGCAAGTCAATCAGGCCTGAAGCCTCATCCTCATTTGCTAGCACATTTTCCTAAAAGTTATTGAAACGATTTAAGTTCAATGCTAATGTCAGTCCAATCGTTAAGCACGCGACATGTGTCTGCAAGTGTCCCCAATTTGATGCTGCTTTTGAAACTGACCTTGGTCAAATTAGGTCTTATCGCCTTCTATTCGAACCGGGTTCATTTACATTGAACTACTCTAGTTCCATTCAGGCAGCCACACAGGCAAACACACGGGCGCAAATTCTTGGTGTTCATTGAGAACTAGAAAACTTACGATGGCAGCTCCATTTGCGCTTGCCACGAAAAGCAGAGCGCCAAGTAGCAGGCCCAAGCGAAAGGGCAACATTTCAATAAATTAAACTCTGAATCCAATTGAAATGAGTCGACGTCGTCGCAACACAACCAGCAAACTGTAGGATGAAATTAAATTGTATTATCAACACATTATATACATGCGTGTTATTATTAGTTTATACTCCTTCTCTCTGTTTTCTTGTCTGTCACTTTCAGGGGTTATCACTTTTCTTTCAAATGAGCACGCACGATGCTGTTAGATGCCAAAAAAGCAATCGATCTTGAGTTGTATTTCAGTTTTAGAAATGATGTAATCACTTGAACTGATTAGTTTTTTATTATTATTTTCGAAAATAAGTGCTTCCGTCCTTGAACCTTTGCTTGGCAACAAGATCAAATGGAAATTGTCCTTGCTTCTAATTTTAGTAATTTACACTTTTTGGGGTTTAACACATTTTTTTTCAAAATTAAACTGACTAGTTTTTAAAAATAAAACTTATTCGTCCTTGGAAATAAATAATTAATAAATAATTAATATTTGCTCCATGTAGCTTTCTTGATTTTAAGTAATTTTTTTATATTTGCCATATAATTTCACTTCACAACATTTTAAGCAACAATTTAAATTATATAAAACGCGTTGTAGCTTTTCGAGCAGTTCACAGTTCAAATTGTAGATACTCTCTGAGGGTGTTGGATATTTAAGTTTAATTCTTTTTGATCCTTTATCCACAAATCTAGGGGGTGTTGTTCGGTTGAGTCCTTTCACATACTTCTTCGCCTGTGTGCTTTAGGATTCCCAGGGAGATTTTCCGATTTGCTTCCGATCGCGACAACTGCTGGATTGCGAATAACGTTGGACTGTCCGCGCATCAAAACTCTAGAGCTTGAGCAGAACTCAGAACTCAAATCCATTGAAGGCGAGCAATTTCCAATACATTTGCATTTAGCCGGCAGCAGCATGAATATTTATGTAGGATTCACACCAGCACAGAGTGCTGGTATCTGTGAGTCGGATCGGGGCACTTAGAGCACCGAGCTTGGAGCTGGGAGCTCGTCGCCAGTGCCATTCATTCGAGTGTCTATTCCATTACGTATCAGCGCTTTGATCGTGTCAATCGATCACTTGGTCGCGCTGACGTCCCCTTCGACAAATGAGTTTCTGGGGGCATTACAACATCGCAGTCTTCGCCAACGGATGGGGGACTCTTTTGACCCATTTTAAGGAAATGTGCTGGCATTTATTAGCATATAAAGATACGCAATTGTATGTCGTCTCTTGGCTACATTTTCAAGTGTGTCCCTGCCCCCGACTCATTTACTCGGCTTGCTGTGGGCTCTTTGCGTCTGGTGAACTGGCTAATCCATTTTGGTTTCGATTTCCCAAGCCACTTATTTGTTTTCACAAATCAAAAATTGGCGGAAGTAATTTACTTTGATAACCTTTGAGACCAAAAATTTGCTCTAGCATTCTGGTTAGACTGTCCATCGTCATATCTATATATAGAGCAGCTTCTACAAGCCCCCATTCAATGTTGAGTTCGGTTCGGCTATATTGCCTTATCTGCTGAAAGCTTCTATGAAGCCATGTGTTTAAATTGAACTCATGCGTTAAATTTTCATTTTTTAAGGCCCATCGTCTGTATGGGGTGTGTTTCAAGGCTAGTAATATTTTTAATTGAAACCTAGATTGATAAGATCTACAAAAAAGCCTAATAGTTTTTAAGAAACAAGTATTTGGGCTAAAGAATACCCACTGGTTAGGCATACCACGTATTTATTACTATATTAAAAATAAATAATATCTTTCTTGTATCCTCTTTTAAGGTAAAAAGAGTTTTGTCTCATATTTTGTGACGCCTTTTTGTTAATTGGCGAATACCTTTTATTCCTCCGTTAATAGGGTATTATAAAGTACCAAAGCGCCTAAGCCTATTGAAATACATTTTCATGCATCCAAAAAGCAAATCTATTTAGAACATCTTAAAAAACATAATGAAATTGAAACGATTCTGCATTTGTGTGTTTTTTTTTATTTGCTACATCAAATGTCTTCGTGTTTTTTTAAAGCGTTTAAATAATTTGATTTATAAACAGAACGTAATCCTAAAAGAATAAATACATTTATAGTAACCATACTATTTATTTCACATATCTTTTTATTAATTCCAAGGACTTAATATTTTCTATGGAAGGTCTAACGAAGAATGCACCTGCAACGATTTTGTGAGGAATACATGAGTATTAAATCATTTATGATAATAAAATAAAACTTACTCTTATGTGAAAACCTTCGACTCTTTGGCTTGTACCTATTTGCAGTTCACATTTGACCAATCACAGCTTTTTATGGCCTGGTTCCAATAGAGAGTATCGGGACATTTTTTCTCAAATGCCTGTCCGTTACCACATTGAATAAATTTTGTACAGTCGCTTGGGTGTGCAAGATAATCATCACCGGGGCCGCAAACTTTTTCCTCAGGTCTCTTATTTTCTTCATCGTTGTAGCAAACATTTGCATCTAGACTGCAGTATAAGTTCTGGTAGTCCCAATAAAGAGTAGGTGGACAATTCTTAATATACGGGATTCCATTACTACAGTGAATAAATTGTTGGCAATTTGTTTGATGGGGTAAATATTCAGCGCCGCTACTGCAATCCGGCGGTGATAAAGTTGAAGTGGTAACGTCAGGAATAGAAGTTGTTGAGATTCCAGTGCTTGGTGAACTCGGAATAGACGGTGTCGAACTACTTGTATCTGGAGTCGACGTGGAATCCTCTATTGTGGTACTTTCTCCAGGTTTGTATGTAGGATCCAGTCCGGGAGTAGTATTTTCTTCCGGCTTTTCAGTGGTATCTTGTCCAGAAGTGCTGCTTTCAACAGGATGTTTTGTAGAACTGTCTACCGTTGAGCTGTCTTCCGGAGTATTAGTCGTAGTCTGACTAATAGTAGTACTTCCTTCAGATGTCGTTGTGCTGTCTTTGGGTGTAGCTGTAGAAGTTTCGTTTGGAACAGTTGAAGAGTCATCCCCAGATCCTGGTGTGGTAGATTCGTCTGGAAGAGTCGTAGCTTCGTCGATCTTAGTGGTATCTTCAGGCTCATTCGTTTTGTCCTGGGCAGCTGTTGTAGTTTCTACGGTAGTTCCATTCCCAGATCCAGGTGTAGTGGTTTCGTCTGGAAGAGTCGTAGCATCGTCGATCTTAGTGGTATCTTCAGGCTCATTCGTGGTGTCCTGGGCAGCTGTTGTAGTTTCGTTGGGAATGGGAGTTGAATCTTCTACGGTAGTACCATCCCCAGATCCAGCTGTAGTAGTTTCTTCTGGAACAGTCGTAGCATCGTCGATCTTAGTGGTATCTTCAGGCTCATTCGTTGTGTCCTGGGCAGCTGTTGTAGTTTCGTTGGGAATGGGAGTTGAATCTTCTACGGTAGTACCATCCCCAGATCCAGCTGTAGTAGTTTCTTCTGGAACAGTCGTAGCATCGTCGATTTTAGTGGTATCTTCAGGCTCATTCGTGGTGTCCTGGGCAGCTGTTGTAGTTTCGTTGGGAATGGGAGTTGAATCTTCTACGGTAGTACCATCCCCAGATCCAGCTGTAGTAGTTTCTTCTGGAACAGTCGTAGCATCGTCGATCTTAGTGGTATCTTCAGACTCATTCGTGGTGTCCTGGGCAGCTGTTGTAGTTTCGATGGGAATGGGAGTTGAATCTTCTACGGTAGTACCATCCCCAGATCCAGCTGTAGTAGTTTCGTCTGGAAGAGTCGTAGCATCGTCGATCTTAGTGGTATCTTCAGGCTCATTCGTTGTGTCCTGGGCAGCTGTTGTAGTTTCGTTGGGAATGGGAGTTGAATCTTCTACGGTAGTACCATCCCCAGATCCAGGTGTAGTGGTTTCGCCTGGAAGAGTCGTAGCATCGTCGATCTTAGTGGTATCCTCAGGCTCATTCGTTGTGTCCTGGGCAGCTGTTGTAGTTTCGTTGGGAATGGGAGTTGAATCTTCTACGGTAGTACCATCCCCAGATCCAGCTGTAGTAGTTTCGTCTGGAAGAGTCGTAGCATCGTCGATCTTAGTGGTATCTTCAGGCTCACTTGTTGTGTCCTGGGCAGCTGTTGTAGTTTCGTTGGGAATGGGAGTTGAATCTTCTACGGTAGTACCATCCCCAGATCCAGCTGTAGTAGTTTCTTCAGGAACAGTCGTAGCATCGTCGATCTTAGTGGTATCTTCAGGCTCACTTGTTGTGTCCTGGGCAGCTGTTGTAGTTTCGTCGGGAGTGGGTGTTGAATCTTCTACGGTACTACCATCCCCAGATCCAGCTGTAGTAGTTTCTTCAGGAACAGTCGTAGCATCGTCGATCTTAGTGGTATCTTCAGGCTCACTTGTTGTGTCCTGGGCAGCTGTTGTAGTTTCGTTGGGAATGGGAGTTGAATCTTCTACGGTAGTACCATCCCCAGATCCAGCTGTAGTAGTTTCTTCAGGAACAGTCGTAGCATCGTCGATCTTAGTGGTATCTTCAGGCTCATTCGTGGTGTCCTGGGCAGCTGTTGTAGTTTCGTCGGGAGTGGGTGTTGAATCTTCTACGGTACTACCATCCCCAGATCCAGCTGTAGTAGTTTCTTCAGGAACAGTCGTAGCATCGTCGATCTTAGTGGTATCTTCAGGCTCATTCGTGGTGTCCTGGGCAGCTGTTGTAGTTTCGTTGGGAATGGGAGTTGAATCTTCTACGGTAGTACCATCCCCAGATCCAGCTGTAGTAGTTTCTTCAGGAACAGTCGTAGCATCGTCGATCTTAGTGGTATCTTCAGGCTCATTCGTGGTGTCCTGGGCAGCTGTTGTAGTTTCGTTGGGAATGGGAGTTGAATCTTCTACGGTAGTACCATCCCCAGATCCAGCTGTAGTAGTTTCTTCAGGAACAGTCGTAGCATCGTCGATCTTAGTGGTATCTTCAGGCTCATTCGTGGTGTCCTGGGCAGCTGTTGTAGTTTCGTTGGGAATGGGAGTTGAATCTTCTACGGTAGTACCATCCCCAGATCCAGCTGTAGTAGTTTCTTCAGGAACAGTCGTAGCATCGTCGATCTTAGTGGTATCTTCAGGCTCATTCGTGGTGTCCTGGGCTGCTGTTGTAGTTTCGTTGGGAATGGGAGTTGAATCTTCTACAGTAGTACCATCCCCAGATCCAGCTGTAGTAGTTTCGTCTGGAACAGTCGTAGCATCGTCGATCTTAGTGGTATCTTCAGGCTCATTCGTGGTGTCCTGGGCAGCTGTTGTAGTTTCGTTGGGAATGGGAGTTGAATCTTCTACGGTAGTACCATCCCCAGATCCAGCTGTAGTAGTTTCTTCAGGAACAGTCGTAGCATCGTCGATCTTAGTGGTATCTTCAGGCTCATTCGTGGTGTCCTGGGCAGCTGTTGTAGTTTCGTCGGGAGTGGGTGTTGAATCTTCTACGGTACTACCATCCCCAGATCCAGCTGTAGTAGTTTCTTCAGGAACAGTCGTAGCATCGTCGATCTTAGTGGTATCTTCAGGCTCATTCGTGGTGTCCTGGGCAGCTGTTGTAGTTTCGTTGGGAATGGGAGTTGAATCTTCTACGGTAGTACCATCCCCAGATCCAGCTGTAGTAGTTTCTTCAGGAACAGTCGTAGCATCGTCGATCTTAGTGGTATCTTCAGGCTCATTCGTGGTGTCCTGGGCAGCTGTTGTAGTTTCGTTGGGAATGGGAGTTGAATCTTCTACGGTAGTACCATCCCCAGATCCAGCTGTAGTAGTTTCTTCAGGAACAGTCGTAGCATCGTCGATCTTAGTGGTATCTTCAGGCTCATTCGTGGTGTCCTGGGCAGCTGTTGTAGTTTCGTTGGGAATGGGAGTTGAATCTTCTACGGTAGTACCATCCCCAGATCCAGCTGTAGTAGTTTCTTCAGGAACAGTCGTAGCATCGTCGATCTTAGTGGTATCTTCAGGCTCATTCGTGGTGTCCTGGGCTGCTGTTGTAGTTTCGTTGGGAATGGGAGTTGAATCTTCTACAGTAGTACCATCCCCAGATCCAGCTGTAGTAGTTTCGTCTGGAACAGTCGTAGCATCGTCGATCTTAGTGGTATCTTCAGGCTCATTCGTGGTGTCCTGGGCAGCTGTTGTAGTTTCGTTGGGAATGGGAGTTGAATCTTCTACGGTAGTACCATCCCCAGATCCAGCTGTAGTAGTTTCTTCAGGAACAGTCGTAGCATCGTCGATCTTAGTGGTATCTTCAGGCTCATTCGTGGTGTCCTGGGCTGCTGTTGTAGTTTCGTTGGGAATGGGAGTTGAATCTTCTACAGTAGTACCATCCCCAGATCCAGCTGTAGTAGTTTCGTCTGGAACAGTCGTAGCATCGTCGATCTTAGTGGTATCTTCAGGCTCATTCGTGGTGTCCTGGGCAGCTGTTGTAGTTTCGTTGGGAATGGGAGTTGAATCTTCTACGGTAGTACCATCCCCAGATCCAGCTGTAGTAGTTTCTTCAGGAACAGTCGTAGCATCGTCGATCTTAGTGGTATCTTCAGGCTCATTCGTGGTGTCCTGGGCAGCTGTTGTAGTTTCGTTGGGAATGGGAGTTGAATCTTCTACGGTAGTACCATCCCCAGATCCAGCTGTAGTAGTTTCTTCAGGAACAGTCGTAGCATCGTCGATCTTAGTGGTATCTTCAGGCTCATTCGTGGTGTCCTGGGCAGCTGTTGTAGTTTCGTTGGGAATGGGAGTTGAATCTTCTACGGTAGTACCATCCCCAGATCCAGCTGTAGTAGTTTCTTCAGGAACAGTCGTAGCATCGTCGATCTTAGTGGTATCTTCAGGCTCATTCGTGGTGTCCTGGGCTGCTGTTGTAGTTTCGTTGGGAATGGGAGTTGAATCTTCTACAGTAGTACCATCCCCAGATCCAGCTGTAGTAGTTTCGTCTGGAACAGTCGTAGCATCGTCGATCTTAGTGGTATCTTCAGGCTCATTCGTGGTGTCCTGGGCAGCTGTTGTAGTTTCGTTGGGAATGGGAGTTGAATCTTCTACGGTAGTACCATCCCCAGATCCAGCTGTAGTAGTTTCTTCAGGAACAGTCGTAGCATCGTCGATCTTAGTGGTATCTTCAGGCTCATTCGTGGTGTCCTGGGCAGCTGTTGTAGTTTCGTTGGGAATGGGAGTTGAATCTTCTACGGTAGTACCATCTCCAGATCCAGCTGTAGAAGTTTCTTCTGGAACAGTCGTAGCATCGTCGATCTTAGTGGTATCTTCAGGCTCATTCGTGGTGTCCTGGGCAGCTGTTGTAGTTTCGTTGGGAATGGGAGTTGAATCTTCTACGGTAGTACCATCCCCAGATCCAGCTGTAGTAGTTTCTTCAGGAACAGTCGTAGCATCGTCGATCTTAGTGGTATCTTCAGGCTCATTCGTGGTGTCCTGGGCAGCTGTTGTAGTTTCGTTGGGAATGGGAGTTGAATCTTCTACGGTAGTACCATCCCCAGATCCAGCTGTAGTAGTTTCTTCAGGAACAGTCGTAGCATCGTCGATCTTAGTGGTATCTTCAGGCTCATTCGTGGTGTCCTGGGCAGCTTTTGTAGTTTCGTTGGGAATGGGAGTTGAATCTTCTACGGTAGTACCATCCCCAGATCCTGTTGTAGTAGTTTCGTCTGGAAGAGTCGTAGCATCTTCAGGCTCATTCGTTGTGTCCTGGGCAGCTGTTGTAGTTTCGTTGGGAATGGGAGTTGAATCTTCTACGGTAGTACCATCTCCAGATCCAGCTGTAGTAGTTTCTTCTGGAACAGTCGTAGCATCGTCGATCTTAGTGGTATCTTCAGGCTCATTCGTGGTGTCCTGGGCAGCTGTTGTAGTTTCGTTGGGACTGGGTGTTGAATCTTCTACGGTAGTACCATCCCCAGATCCTGTTGTAGTAGTTTCGTCTGGAAGAGTCGTAGCATCTTCAGGCTCATTCGTGGTGTCCTGGGCAGCTGTTGTAGTTTCGCTGGGAATGGGAGTTGAATCTTCTACGGTAGTACCATCCCCAGATCCAGCTGTAGTAGTTTCTTCTGGAACAGTCGTAGCATCGTCGATCTTAGTTGTTTCTTCAGGAGTGGGTGTTGAATTCTCTACGGTAGTTCCATCCCCAGATTTAGTTTCTTCATGAGTCGGCAATGAATTTTTTCCCGCAAAATAAACTGCCTCTGCTAGCTTTGGTGCTCCGTCATCATATTCATTTGATTGATTACGACTAAGTTTTTCAGTTCGAAACGAATCACTTATAGGTTTACCAATATTAACTAGGTAACTTCTTTCTTGCAAAGTTTGTTTACGTTCGGCTTTTATGTGCACTATTTGCGTGAGTAACACTATTAACACAACGAAAGTTCTATAATCCTTAAAGGATTTATTATCGCTACTCATCGCTACCGATTTTCGTATGAGTTTTACAGAGGCATTTGGCCAAATGATACCTGTGCTAGGTGCATTCATATTTATAACCCCATTTGAAGCTTATTCGCCGTCTTATCGCATCTTTTTTTGCGAAGCCCGTTATCTTTAAGAGGAACTCATTTGAACTGCCGTCTACTGAAAATTAATTACGTTGAATTGCTTTTTCTTTATTTTGCTTAGTACATGTGTACATTTTTGGTGTGTTACAAAATACTACCTATTTATTGCCGGTTATTGCACCTGGAAATCATTAGAGAACTCGACTGCATTGTCGCAGGTATAGTCACACGCTTGAATTGGCTGGTTCCAGAACAGTCCACTTGGGCAGCTGAGTTTAATAGCAATGTTGTAGACACACTGAATGAATTTGGTACAATCGGGCGGATAGGGCAAGAATGGCAATCCAGAGGAACAACTCAAGGACGGAGCTTCGGTGGTTTCGTTTTTCTCATCGGTGCAATACTGTGGGTCCCAGGCACATACGTTCAACTCACGATCCCAGTAGAGACCGTCAGGGCATAATTTCAAAATTCCCTCACCGTACAGGCATTGATAGTACTGCCTACAGTCAGGTGCTGGAAGAAATAAATCTCCATCAGCACACAGGACTGGAGGCGGAAGTGTTGTGGTAGGAACCTCCGTGGTAGCTTCCTCGGTAGTTACCTCCTCAGTGGTGACCCCATCTGTTGTGGTCTCAATAGTAGTATCCTCTTCCGACGAAAATGTAGCACTTACAAGAAGTGCGAGCACTACCAGAATTTCCAGAATGTTAAAACCTTAAATAAATTAATTTATAAGTTTTTTCCCTCTAATGTGTAAGCAATATTAAACTACCTCTCATGTTTTGAAAAGTGGACGTTCTCTCACAGTACAACCTTTTACTGAGGTTCCTTGCTTATATAGCAATTTCTTCCATTTAATACTCTACTGTTCTTCTTGTCTATCTGTCTAATCTATTTTATTTACACGTGTATTGATAGCCAAGTAAATCGACTTTAGGTCTTTTTATCAATTTATTGCCTTGCTCTTGTAAACAATGCCAGTACGTAAGGTTGACAGAAATATACTCTTCTGACTAGCCAAAAAAATCAATTGCCTATAACTAAGTAAATGTATTTGCGAATATTTGTAACTAAATATAGAATATATATTTATTAAAAGTATCTATATGTCTTTTTGCTGAGTATTTGTTTGTCGATTCTTTAATTAGTACTCTTTATCATTATTACCCATATTTAACTACTTAAGTTTGAACATCAAGTGTTCTTGGAAATTAAAGTTCTGCCCTGATTAACTCAAGTACATCCGGAAAAATATAAACTGCGTGCCACAAAACAAAGGTGATTAAAGACTTTATTTTTTAAAGTTATATTTAGTATCACGATCATCGGCATCGCTAAGCACAGCAATTGAGTTGCAGAGAAGACTGCTCCTGCCACCGCCTCCTGCGTATTGTCAAAGATCAGATTCATATCCCATGGCCCAATTAATAGGCATGACCCTGCCACCAGCTGCCGAGATCATGCAGCTCCAGAGGAACTCACAAATGTGTTAGCATCCTCACCCACCTGCTGCCCAGTCTCAAGCCCATCAAACCAGAAATGAACACTACGGAATAACCTCTGTCATGTCGAATTATGTCGCCAACTTTATGAATGCGTGCTGAGAGATAATTACGTTTAATTGCCGAAACGTGCTTACATGTGATTTAAGTAGGATTTTTAAAAGAATTTTTACGAATTTTTAAGTACAAACCTAATTTTTAGAAAAAAACAAATAAAATGGCTCATTTATGTCCTTATATTTTTTTACGACTTAAAAAGAACTATATAATATTGTAAATAAATTAAAACCAAATAAAAAGTAAAACTTGTTTTGTACTAAATATTATTAAGATGCTGACCTACATTGGAATGACAAATTTTTTGACATTTTGAATGAGGGTCATTCCAAATTCATTTAAGTGAGATTTATTTTTAATTTTCTAAGAACTAAAAACAAGAGAGAACGCTATAGTCGGTTGTTGTCCCGACTATCTAATACCCGTCACTCAGCTAAAAGAAGTGCGAACGCGGGTTGGTGTCCCGACTAATAATCGTAACTCAGCTAAAGGGAGTGCGAGGGAGATAGATATATAATTTTTGATTGCGTATAACTTTTTAATGAATGGTCCGATTTGAAAAATGTCTTCTACATTTCGATAGGTATAAATATACACAACAAAATTGCATTTATACTTGTCGGAAATCTTTAAAGATGTGGGCGCAGGACCCATTTTAAAAATCGTTAGTGGGCGATTGTGGGCGTTAGAGGGGGCGTGGCGCTCGGCTAAAATAAACTTGCGCTGCGTAGGAAGCCAAAGAATATGTGTGGGAAATCTCAACCTTCTAGCTTTTGTAGTTTCTAAGATCTCAGCGTTCATACAGACGGACAGACAGACAGACCGACAGACGGACAGACGGACATGGCTAGATCGACTCGGCTAGTGACCCTGATCAAGAATATATATACTTTATGGGGTCGGAAACGCTTCCTTCTAGCTGTTACATACTTTTGCACGAATCTAGTATACCCTTTTACTCTACGAGTAACGGGTATAATAACAAAATTTAACTACTACTAATAATATCAAAATAACTTGCCTTTTAAAGAACTATAAAAAATGTTAAACAATATATATCAAAGCGAAAGGACAAATAAAGGCTAAACTAAAATATAAAAAAAAACGATTGCAGTGTGGTATTGGGGGAAGTCCCAAATATAACGAAAAAACACCTTTAGTACATGAAATAATAGCTGAGACAAAAAACAAATTAAGTACTTATATAATAAAGTTCTATCTTATCAAAGAAGACATTAAACTGTTGTTAAGTTCTCATGACTCAGATAGGTCTGGTACCAAGATATATCTCTTTCTGATTATGGGGAACCCGCATTAGCAATAAAAACCTATACACACTTTCGCACAATTATAATCCTTCGAGTTACAACGTTTATGATCATATTTATTTTCATTCTGTTCTTTTGTCTTTAACGTAAACACTGTATTCGTAATTCTAATTGTTTCTTATCAAAGAATCGTTATCTCTGCTTGTCTCTGTTCTAGTATTGCTTTCAATTAATATTAATACCAAATCACTAACGATTCAATTATTTTATCTTGAAACCACGATATAAAAGAGTGCCTAATTACTGGGAATAACCCCTCGAATTAAAAAGTGTTTCTTTTATTTAACTAATGAAAATAAAATTGATTTTTTAGTTTGTGATAAAAACTGTAATAGTAATATGAAAAATAATTATGCTCTCATAAATTTTGTTGTGTGTATGCTAATTATATACCTTTTTTTAATTTATAACTGTTGGAACTCGTTATCAAAGAAGCTATGGCGGTCTTATCATATTTGATTAATGAGAACATTTTGGTGTCTTGTCGTATGCTAAATAAAGTCTGAAACAGATGCAGTTTGAAATGGTATAAATGCACCGTCGATAGGGAACTTTTGATTGGTTTTCTAGCTGACCGATCGTTGCTACGATGAGATGTAGGTACCGGATGAGAAACTTATCAATATCCTTTAACGTTCAAGACACCCTTTGTTGAGTTTCAGTGGTCTGGATATTGATGTCCTTGCAGCTTATGCTCCAAAATCAGTGTGATCGCGTGGAAAGCCTAATTTCAATGTAAAATGTATGGATATTTACATGGTTGATGTCATGGCTGTGAGGTATCTCGCTGTCGCTGGCCCCCTTTCCAGTGCTCCAAATTCCACCAAATAAAATCTTACATGTTTTAAGTTCCGTAAAACTTTTCAACCAATAACAGCTGTTTGAAAATTCAACAGGAACCATTTTGGATCGTTTCCTTAATTGCTGAAATTTTCTGTTGAATTTTCAACAATTCAACAGTTTAGGGAATCCCCTCTTTGTTTGAAGTACGGGTCTCGTATTTTTTGCAACATTTTAGTATATTTCAGCATCTAAAAGTACTTAAAATACCATAAAGGCTATCGGTTTTAAATTTGTGCGCAAAAAAGGCGATATTTTTTATTCGCACTTACGTAATTTTTATTTGGCTTTTTGCTTTTAAATGCATTGTTTAGTGAAAATAGAAAAAATAAATATATATAAATGAATTCAATTTAAAACAAGAAAGGAAGCTAGCTTCGGCAAGCCGAAGCTTATATACCCTTGCAGATCATTCTATTAATTTACAAATCGCAAAAATGTTAAATTTCTTATTATTTCACATTAGTTTTTCGATCGTTTCTATCACAGCTATATGATATAGTAGTTCGATCTTTTAAAAATTAAAATCGAAATTCGGAAATATTTCAAAATAGTCATATCCCAGAGTAGAAGGGAATGTAATAAAAACCAACAAAGATATAATTTTTTTCCCATTAATTTCCATTTAATTTTTCGACCGTTCCTATGGCAGCTATATGATATAGTGATCCGATTTAAAAAACAAAAAAACCGAAATTCAGAAATATATAAAAAAAAATATTCCCAAGAGTAGAAGGTAAAATTTCAAAAAACACCGGAGCTAGAATTTTTTTGCGTTTTTTTTTTTTGATCCTTCCTATGGGAGCTATAAGATATAGTTGTCCGATCCGGTTGGTTCCGACATATATACTACCTGCAATAGAAATACGACTTTTACGAAAGTTTCATCCCGATAGCTTTAAAACTAAAAGACTAGTTTGCGTAGAAACGAACGGACAGACGGACGGACAGACGGACGGACAGACGGACAGACGGACATGGCTAGATCGACTCGTCTTGTGATGCTGATCAAGAATATATATACTTTATGGGGTCGGAAATGTCTCCTTCACTGCGTTGCAAACTTCTGACTGAAATCATAATACCCTCTGCAAGGGTATAAAAATGCCTGAATCTAATACCTTTTTTATTTATTTTGTGAGTTTTTAGGGAATGTTTACGTGTGAAAACATCAAAAGTAACAAGAAAGGAAGCTACCTTCGGCCAGCCGAAGCTTATATACCCTTGTAGATAAAAGAATGCTCACTCGGTGCAGTTCCAGGGATTCCAGATTCAGCGTTTCTATTTATTTAAATTTTGTTTTTAAGTAGTCAAGAATCAAAGCGCCTACTTCCTACAAAGTTACAATGAATTTTCTTATATTTGTTTGAATATTCCTATGGGAGCCTTAAGATATAGTGGTCCGATCCTGCTGAAACTGGGCAGTGATTAGGTGCAGAAAGTAGGCAGTGATTAGGTGCTGAAAGTAGGCAGTGATTAGGTGCTGAAAGTAGGCAGTGATTAGGTGCTGAAAGTAGGCAGTGATTAGGTGCTGAAAGTAGGCAGTGATTAGGTGCTGAAAGTAGACAGTGATTAGGTGCTGAAAGTAGGCAGTGATTAGGTGCTGAAAGTAGGCAGTAATTAAGTGCTGAAAGTAGGCAGTGATTAGGTGCTGAAAGTAAGCAGTGATTAGGTGCAGAAAGTAGGCAGTGATTAGGTGCTGAGAGTAGGCAGTGATTAGGTGCTGAAAGTAGGCAGTGATTAGGTGCTGAAAGTAGGCAGTGATTAGGTGCTGAAACTAAGCAGTCATTAGGTGCTGAAACTGGGCAGTGATTAGGTGCTGAGAGTAGGCAGTGATTAGGTGCTGAAAGTAAGCAGTGATTAAGTGCTGAAAGTAGGCAGTGATTAGGTGCTGAAAGTAGGCAGTGATTAAGTGCTGAAAGTAGGCAGTGATTAGGTGCTGAAACTAAGCAGTGATTAGGTGCAGAAAGTAGGCAGTGATTAGGTGCTGAGAGTAGGCAGTGATTAGGTGCTGAAAGTAGGCAGTGATTAGGTGCTGAAAGTAGGCAGTGATTAGGTGCTGAAACTAAGCAGTCATTAGGTGCTGAAACTGGGCAGTGATTAGGTGCTGAAAGTAGGCAGTGATTAGGTGCTGAAAGTAGGCAGTGATTAGGTGCTGAAACTAAGCAGTGATTAGGTGCTGAAAGTAGGCAGTGATTAGGTGCTGAAACTAAGCAGTGATTAGGTGCAGAAAGTAATCAGTGATTAGGTGCTGAAAGTAGGCAGTGATTAGGTGCTGAAAGTAGGCAGTGATTAGGTGCTGAAAGTAGGCAGTGATTAGGTGCTGAAACTGGGCAGTGATTAGGTGCTGAATGTAGGCAGTGATTAAGTGCTGAAAGTAGGCAGTGATTAGGTGCTGAAAGTAAGCAGTGATTAGGTGCTGAAAGTAGGCAGTGATTAGGTGCTGAAAGTAGGCAGTGATTAGGTGCTGAAAGTAAGCAGTGATTAGGTGCTGAAAGTAGGCAGTGATTAGGTGCTGAAAGTAGGCAGTGATTAGGTGCTGAAAGTAAGCAGTGATTAAGTGCTGAAAGTAGGCAGTGATTAGGTGCTGAAAGTAGGCAGTGATTAAGTGCTGAAAGTAGGCAGTGATTAGGTGCTGAAACTAAGCAGTGATTAGGTGCAGAAAGTAGGCAGTGATTAGGTGCTGAGAGTAGGCAGTGATTAGGTGCTGAAAGTAGGCAGTGATTAGGTGCTGAAAGTAGGCAGTGATTAGGTGCTGAAACTAAGCAGTCATTAGGTGCTGAAACTGGGCAGTGATTAGGTGCTGAAAGTAGGCAGTGATTAGGTGCTGAAAGTAGGCAGTGATTAGGTGCTGAAACTAAGCAGTGATTAGGTGCTGAAAGTAGGCAGTGATTAGGTGCTGAAACTAAGCAGTGATTAGGTGCAGAAAGTAATCAGTGATTAGGTGCTGAAAGTAGGCAGTGATTAGGTGCTGAAAGTAGGCAGTGATTAGGTGCTGAAAGTAGGCAGTGATTAGGTGCTGAAACTAAGCAGTCATTAGGTGCTGAAACTGGGCAGTGATTAGGTGCTGAAAGTAGGCAGTGATTAGGTGCTGAAAGTAGGCAGTGATTAGGTGCTGAAACTAAGCAGTGATTAGGTGCTGAAAGTAGGCAGTGATTAGGTGCTGAAACTAAGCAGTGATTAGGTGCTGAAACTGGGCAGTGATTAGGTGCTGAAAGTAGGCAGTGATTAGGTGCTGAAACTAAGCAGTGATTAGGTGCAGAAAGTAATCAGTGATTAGGTGCTGAAAGTAGGCAGTGATTAGGTGCTGAAAGTAGGCAGTGATTAGGTGCTGAAAGTAGGCAGTGATTAGGTGCTGAAACTAAGCAGTCATTAGGTGCTGAAACTGGGCAGTGATTAGGTGCTGAAAGTAGGCAGTGATTAGGTGCTGAAAGTAGGCAGTGATAAGGTGCTGAAACTAAGCAGTGATTAGGTGCTGAAAGTAGGCAGTGATTAGGTGCTGAAACTAAGCAGTGATTAGGTGCTGAAACTGGGCAGTGATTAGGTGCTGAAAGTAGGCAGTGATTAGGTGCTGAAACTAAGCAGTGATTAGGTGCAGAAAGTAATCAGTGATTAGGTGCTGAAAGTAGGCAGTGATTAGGTGCTGAAAGTAGGCAGTGATTAGGTGCTGAAACTAAGCAGTGATTAGGTGCTGAAAGTAGGCAGTGATTAGGTGCTGAAAGTAGGCAGTGATAAGGTGCTGAAACTAGCTTTAAAACTGAGAGACTAGTTTGCATAGAAACGGACAGACGGACAGACAGACAGACGGACAGACGGACATGACTAGATAGACTCGGCTATTGGTGCTGATCAAGAATATATATACTTTATGTGGTCGGAAACGTCTCCTTCACTGCGTTGCAAACATCTGAGTGAAATTATAATACCCTCTACAAGGGTATAAAAACTGAAACTGAAATTAAATTCCTTTAGAATTTTTCAGATGTTAATATTTAAATTTAAATTTCTGGCGCTCTGTAGTGGTTCCAATGGTTCGAATGGTTCCATTGGTTCCGCGGAACCAGCAATAACAACGCACCGGAATCGGGCACTTGGCAACACTACCACTAAAACCCTTATCGATATATCGATATCAGAACGAAATGGTCCGATAGATAACAATGTTTAGAGAATTTTGGGTAAATATGTGATGATTTTAAACGACGCACAACAAACGAGCAAGTAAACGAGTCGAGCACCAAGAGGTCAGCGCCAGGAGGCCCCCGGAGAGGTAATGCCGAGCAGTAAAGATCCAAACAAGACCACTTACAAAATATTCTTGGACTGCTGACGTTTTTGGTCTTTGCCCAGGACTTCGGTTGATAGTAATTATAGAACAATTAAAACTAACCTCGACCCCCCTGGGTTTTTCCTGGGACATTTGCAGGCCGCGCGGAAGACCACGTCAACGATCTCGCTAATAGAACCCAGAACACATAGAACACATCAACCCACCCATCTGCACACAGAATGTATTGCCTACAATGCCTGTTACCCGTGTTACTGATACCGAAACCCACGAATCCGGCTCTAATGGAAACCCACGTGATGTTCATAGTGCTCTACCTGGTTGGGTTCTTCCTGGAGCGAAAGCCCTGCACCATCTGTAGCCTGGTATTCCTCACAGCCGTATCGCTAATATGCTACAGTGGCGTCGGCAACTGCATCTTCTGGGGCAACTGCGAGGGTCATCAGTGTGAGAATGGCTAGAAGATCATCTCCCCCCAGAAAAAACCCCCATAGTCATAGTCAACGAAGAGATGAAGTGCTAATAATAATAATAACTACCTTATTGTGGAATTACGTTCGCGTTGTTACAGCTTTATAGGAGAGAAAGAAAGAAAAAAAAACAGGCGGAGAGGATCAAGGATAAGAGGATACAACTTGAGCAAATCGGTGAAATCAGTGATACAAGTGATGAGTGAGTCCGACCAGGAACAAAGATTGTGTGTTTAGATCCATTATATTATTTCCAGCTCCGTGTATATGTTTTCTTCATAATTCTTTTGGTTATGAAATGTAATTGTAATCAAGCGTGTGTTTTGTTTTTAAGGCTTAGACGAATTTAGTTTTAACGAGAGAAAGCGCTACGAAAACGTATTGTACATCACCCACCCAAAAACCCCTAATCCTTAAAGTCAAAAAGAAAACCCCCCCATCTAACCCACTCGTCAATGCAACTTACGATTAGTCATACTATATTATACACGAGGTAATTGTAAAGAAAATTAAGAGAAACCAACAAATTCACTGCGCATCCTTGCTGAGCCAAAGGAAGCCGCTGACATCGGTTGTTATTACCCTGTCTTGTGCACGTGCAAAATCTGTATATACAAGCATATAACTTACACTGATCAAAATATATATATATATTATATACATAAACTGTAAACGAGAGACAAGCACAAAAATGTAAAAACGAGGAAATGCAGAAGATGAAAGTATATACAAATAAAATTGTTCGATTTTTGCGAATTTGTATGATTTGAGCGGTATCTAAAAACGGAAATGCGTGGAGACGTAATAAAATAAAATTTAAACGATGCTAAGATTCGAAGGATGTTTTTTTTATAGGCTGGGAACCGAAGAATTTATATATGGAAAAGGCTGTACAACTTTTGTAAAATCAAGGAAAATTGGTATAGGTATCGTCGATATATATTTCCCAAGTAAAACAATGGATTTTCAGGACTATCTTTAAATTGTTTAGTTAAATATTTAAAACTCCTTTTTCCCGTATGCAAATTAAAATGAACTTTTGTTT
Organism: Drosophila takahashii; assembly: GCF_030179915.1. Taxonomy (NCBI): domain Eukaryota; kingdom Metazoa; phylum Arthropoda; class Insecta; order Diptera; family Drosophilidae; genus Drosophila; species Drosophila takahashii. The sequence goes on from NC_091680.1 coordinate 16,212,843, forward strand.
GATTTCCAATTATCCACAATTTTATTCGCTTTAAAATGTGTGTGTGTATATAGTATATATATTTATATAAAATGTACAAATTTCTCTTTGCTGTCGTTGGTTTTGGAATTTGATTATATCAAGATCAGATCAGCTTCAGCATCGTTCTTAATTTACTAACAACTACACATGACAATTAATTAATTAAAAATACGATAATAATTTATGTACAAAAATTTCCATCGGATTTATTTGTGTGAATGTGAAAACAAAACTGTAGACAATTCAAAAAAACTGAAAGAAAAAAAACACTTGGAAAACTTTCACAATTTTCTTTTTCACAGGAGAATATTTTATGTTTCCGTGTTGATTGGAATGTTGTAAAAAAAAAGTTTTAGAAGAAAGCCGAAAGGGAATATTTAAAACTTTTTGATTTAGTTTTGGTGTTTATGTCTTTCTTTTTTTAAAGCTGCTTTAATATCAAAACAAATCGAGACGACTCGGTTACAATTCAATAGATTCTTCGGGTTTAGTTGGGGACATGATGACTCCTTCTCCTAGTTCTTCTCGTTCTATCCTCATCCTCTCGTCGAGATTCGATTCGCACAGCAGCAATCACAGGCGTGGTCTTCTTGTTACTTAAACGGAACGAGGCTGAACGACTGTAAAGGGAAAATGGATTTAATTATTCATTAATCTAAAAACATTCATTTTTTATATATTTTTTATTTCTTCCTTAATGTATTTATTGCTCATTTTAGTTTTTTTAATAACCGCAATATCTTGTCCCAAGATTAATTACATTTGTCAGCATCAATTAATGGTATATTAACTTTCAAATCTGGTTTTAAACGTAATTCAAGTTTTTAGAATATTTCTAGTCAAACAAAAAATGTGAAAAGATAAAAAATATAAATTATAATGACTTGATATCAAGACTCTAAATTGCAAAATTGATTGATAAATATTTATAGCTTTTATTAAATTATGTGATGGACATTTATTCATTTATCATTTACTATTCCGGTTCAAAGCGTAATAATATTTTCGTTAATTTCTAATTTACCCCCAAAAAAACATGTACACGTAAAATCGAGATGGCCATGTAAATTTCATATCCATATCGTTTTTACCTTGCCGCATATCAAATTAACATTGATCTTAAATAATGTAAAATTAATCTATGTTTCATATAGATTTTTGTAGAGTGTACTAAAAACATATATATCCAAAGAATAGGTACTCACAGTGAGGTCGCTGGGACTCCTCGGGGACAGCGGCTCCTCCCTCCATGGCCTGCATCATGGGCACGGGAATGCGGACGGGCTGGGCCAGACTGCGGCCATAGACCATGCGGCCGAAGGGCAGCTGCTGGGGCTGATCGGGCATGGGCGGGGTCATGGTATCACGTGGCTGCTCCGGCAGAGGCTGCAGGATCAGTCGCTGGATGCGCATCTGGGGCACCTGCTGTTCCTGCTGCTGCTCCTGTCGCTGCTCCTGGCTGACCTCCTGGTTCTGTTCCTCCTGCTGATGCTGCTCAGGCTGGACGGTCTGCTGTTGCTGCTGTCCGGTGCTTTGTGCCTCGGTGGTGGACTGCTCGCCGGAGGCGGAGACATCCTCCTCGCTGCCCTCGCTGGACTCGGCTCCCTCCTCGGCGGCCAGGCGGCGCAGCTCGTCGGTGATGCGATCCTCGGCCATGCGCTGAATGTTCTTCAGATCCTCGGCGGTGATGCCCACGCGCTGCAGGGCCATTCCGAAGGGCATGGGCTGGATCTGGATCTGGGGGGTATCACGCTGCTCCTGTCGCTGCTGCATCTCCTGTCGCTGTTGCATCTCCTGTCGCTGCTGCATCTCCTGGCGCTGCTGCAACTCACGGAAGGGAATCTGGACGGGCACATCGTCGGCCACATGGATCTCGCGGAAGGGGATCTGCTGCATGTGAATGCGCACGGTCTGGACCTTGGGCATCTGCGACTCCTCGGAGGACTCCATGCGAGGAGCCTGCATCACCTGTGGCGGCATTGGTGGGCGCATGGGCAGCTGTTGGAACGGAGGAGGCAGCTGGCGGATGATGATGGGTCCCTGCTGCTGCTGCTGATGAGGCAACTGCTGGTGCATCTGCATGGCCGGGGGCATCATTCTCTGTGGCATGTGGGTCAATGGCATCTGGTCGGGAATGCGACCGAAAGGAATCGGCACACGCTGGAAGGGAATGAACATCGGTCTCAGGGGCTCGCTATCCTCATCGGAATCCTCCTCCTCCTGCTCCCGCTGGCGCTTGGCCTCCTTCTCCTCCTTATCCTTCTCGTCGCCGCCGTCGCAGAAGATCGAGATCCGCTCGCCGGTGATGCGGGCCTTCTTGGGATCCGTGGTCAGGTTGACTCCGAACGGCAGGGCCACCGTCTTCGAGGGCGAGTCGACAATCTCCTCGGCGTGCTTGCGCTCCACCACACAGTTCATGCGAGATCTATAGGGAATGGGAAGGATTTTATAGATTTAATGTCTAAAATATAATAGGAAAAATTTAAGACCAAATCTTCTCACTCGAGAAAAAATGTTCTTGAAAACAAGGCGAAATCTCTCTCAATTTTTTTTTTTAGGTAAAGCGATCTTGATTTAGAGGTAGAAGTTATCTCGCTCTTGCTTTTCGATACCAAAATATTATATTTATATTTTTAATATATATTATATACTATTTATAATTAAATTAACTATATAACTAATCCTTACTTCTTGTTGTTGCGCAGAATAGCGGCAGCCAGGTCACTCAAGTCCAGCTCGAGTGGCATTTTGCCGGGATACTTCTGCAGCTCATCGGTCTCATCGCTGTCGGAGTAAGAGTTATCCTTGTCGGAGTGCTCCTCGGCATCCTGGGTGGCTTCAGTCTTGCGACTCTCTGGCTCCAGGTTCTGCAGTTCGGAATCATCGGCCGATCCAGCAGTTCCTCCCAGCAGGGGCTCAGCACGGGGAAGTTCCTAGAAATATGAAGAATATAGTAATTAGTATTAAACGTTATTTTGAAAATTAAATAATTTTAAGGCTAATTTTAGAATTTTTCTTGGGCTCCCTTTTCCGCTATTATAAGCTATAAAAAATCTTACATCATTTTTTAAGCAGATTAAAATTGAAGTTACAACTTTCAGTCTTAGATCATGTTATGTGATTTTAAATCCCCCAATTTCCCATCGTTTTGTATCGTTAAATTGACAAAGTTGTTTTAGTCTCTCAACTGAAACTGAGCTTCGGTCTTGAGGTTTGTTTTCGTTATTTTCTTGACTGCTTTTTGCTGGTTTTCTTGCCAGCTCTTCGTGCTGGAAACAATGAGGGGCATAGACACAGACCCCCGACCCGGTGGCAGTCATCGCAGTCAATTGCCCGGCGGAGATGTGACCCCAACCTACATACGACCGAAACACACAAAAAAGTAAAATGCCATCGGAATAAACTTGTTGTTGCTGCGGCTCGAGAAGTCTAAACAAAACAGCAGCGAAACGGCAACGAAATTACATAATCGACGACTCGAACAAATGGTTATATACCGAGTGGATCGTGGCTAAGCAAAAATTCATGCCCAGCCGCAATGGCCGCCGCAGAAATAAACAAACGAAAAATAAATTTAAATTATATGAGACTCATTAATGCCGAGCCGCGAACGAGGGGGAGTTGGGCGGAGCAAAAGCGGGATAGGGGTGATTTCGGATAATGTTTTATATATCCGGTTTGTGGATGGCTTATTTTGCAGGTCACCGTGTACTTGACAAAAGAGGTTGACATTGAAGCAAGACGAGTTCTCTTCGGATTTCCTCTAGATGCTTGAGTTATGTATTTTGTTTTAAAGATTTTTAGAATAGGAAGTTTGGATTGATAGAGCTGAAGGATATGTACTTCCCCTTCACTTTTAAAATAAAGAATTCAACAGAGAAAAAAACTGACAAAACATCAGATTGATATGTGCATATCATTTTGATATGAACATAGATTTAATCTTATCTGATTTTAAAATACTTGTTTAAAAAATTCTGTACTTGCTATTTTAAAAGAATATTTTTATGACTTTTATGAAATGATAACATGTCAAGATGATATGGTTAAATCATAAATTTGAGTTTAATCATATCGGCTTTTTATTGACAGACCCTATTTCATGTCGAAATTTTTTTCTGGATAGAGAATTAATATTTTCTCTTTTCCAACTTCTTAAATTTATATACTGCCATACAAATTTGACTACTTCCAGCTTTAAACGCAAATTAAACAAAAATTTCCACAGCTTCTCAGAAAAACCGCACGTCTTCAACTAAAACCTGTCTATATGCAAAATGGACCGAAAACTGAGTCAATCTTGAGTCATGTGCTCCCCGGCCAGGTGACACACAATCCGTAAATTTCACTTTAAAATCATATGTGTAAGAGGAAAATAGCAGAAAAAAAACTGAAATCGAAACCAAACCCAACCAGTTCAGCAAACAAGTTCGCTCAATTTGATTGTTTATTTTTCGCATTCGTAGTTGATTTTCAAGGCCAGGCGCGTCTGGAGATAAGATCTATTATAATACAATGAGAACATTTGTCTGCCCCTAATTTGTTTATTGCGAGGGACATGTGGGGAATCGACTCGAGTCGCATTAAGATGACAATTAAATGATTACAAATTGAACGCTCTGTGCAATTAAAATGACAGACAAGCGTCCGAAAGGCAGACGGTAGGCATTTAATTTGCAAAACTTTTATTTATAGCCCCCGAGTGACTGACGCACGTCAGTCGTCGTCGTCGGCGGCTGCAATTGTAATTCTAGAGGCGGCTCACGGCAATTTCTTTAGGGAAATCATCCATAAAAAAAATCCATTTGCTTAGCCGGCATAATAAGTTTTTCCTCTCCGTCGTCGTCTGTCTTCTGTCCAAGTGCCAAACGATTTTGCACAACAGCAGATAAATTATATTTACCTATATGCTGGCTGCCAGTATGTCGGTACATTACATAATCGTCAGGCCAAAAAGCATTTGTTTTGTCAAAAAGAAACAAACAAACAGAAAAAAACGAAAGACTCAAGCGCGCAACTTGCCTTAAATGGCAAACAGTCAACGGCAATGGCCAAATCCACAATGGAACTCAGGTCTTCGGTCTTTGGTCTCTCGGCTGCTGATGGCTTTTTGTTGGATGCTTGGGATGTTTGCCTGAAAGGTTGTTCAGTTTGCTTATATTTTTGGTTGGTACCAATCGGCGCCAGCCGGCAAAAGAAACCAACGAAAAAAAGACAAGGAAAAAAACCAAAAAATGACAGCAAAATTGCATTATGGCCCGGCTGTTGCAAGCGATGGCCACGTGAGAAGATCTTCATCAGCAGGAGATATTAACGCAAACGGAGGTGTATGAAATTGCATTTTGGGAGGTGGAGGATTTATTAACTGCATTTGGATTCTGGGAAAAAACCATTAAGGCGGAGAGGTCTTTAAAAGGCAGAGCATTGACTCCATTTGATATTCTTAAGAAAGTAAGAAGGTCTTATAAAAACCATATATTTTAGGAATTGTGATCTCATAATGGTTTAAAATCATATTTCGGGGATATGACAGTTAGATCTATTATATTACTTTAATAATAATTAATTAAAATATTATTAAATTGGAATCTGTTTTTTTATTATATAAATAGTATGTAATTTACTCTTAACTTTGCTGCAACAATGGTTCATTAAGCTGGCTATGCAATTATTTGTAGCTTTCACTCTTATCCATGAAATCGCAGCACAATCAAATTAATTGGGCTCATATATTCCGATAATGAGACTTTATAAAAAGGTGTATTTTTTTAGGAGGGTTTGGCTTTTTAGGTGATCGCTGATCACATAACAATTGCATTCAATTCAACAGGGGGAAGTTGCCTAGGGAAAAAATCACTTTCACGATTTTTTGGAACCATCTCTAGTTGCAGCTGCTCTTTCAGCTGATGATCTCTGGCATTTCGGATGCCCCAGCAGCAACATCAGCAACACAGCAGCAACATCAGCAACAATTGCTGCGCCCACGCCCGCTTGAGTGGATTTCGGTTGTATCTTTGTATGTGGCTTGCAACATGCTGTTTTGTTGCTGTTGTACGTACTACTGAATGCTGCTTTCACTTTGTCTGGCATTTGATTCGCAATTGTTTGCTCTCTGGTTATTATGTCGCAAGCTCCAAAAGCGAACTCCACCATTTTGGTGTCCACTTAAGCGTCAAATTATGGGAATTTCGCTTGATTGAATTTATCGTTGCATTCGCTGAGTTTTGCTCGTTCATTCGGTTTACATAAGCCATCTGCACTTCGGGTTGAATAACCTGATCAGTGATTATAAACTCTATGCATAATTTGTTTCATTTTGCACTTTCCATATCGGCTAATTGAATATTGATGACACGAATGCAAATGATTGGACCGTAAGTCATTAAATTTGAATTATGCTCTTTGCCCAGTCATCCAGTCGTCCAATCATCAATCAGCCTTTTTATATCCATAGTTTTATGGTGTGTCTATAAAGCTGTTTTTTTTTTATTTTTACGTATAATGGCCATTTGGTTACGCTTACATGCGTGAAATTTCTCAAGGAAGCAAACAATTGAACAGTTTTTTTGTTGCTGTTACATGTGAATATGCGAAATTGCTTTAGAGGTGCTTATTCAATCACTTTTGATCGAATTGGCAGTTATGTGGCAAGATTTATATATAAAGAAATGTCTAGGAAACGTTTAAGCGATATTTGCCAATAATTGTTTCAGTGATTTACAGTCACTTAAAAGTTGAGTGAAGTTCAATTAACTTTTCATTTAGAGTTGTCAATTTTTACAATTATAGAAGTATTTTCAATGTGCAATTCATAAATAAATTTAAATTATTTTTAATGTTTATATTTAAAAAGGCAAAAACATTTTTGAAATCGGTACAAAGTCATTAAACTTTCCAGTAAAAGCAGTTCTCTCCAAAGGAAATTTCTACTAATTGAGCTAAAATAAATATATCATATTTCGTGTATAAACAGACACAGTGCCTGTCTCAAGTCTGCGGTTCCATGGAACTAATAGCGCGTGCAGTCAACAACATTTCAGGGAAATTACACCGAGTCCACACGAACGGCGAATATTTTTCGGCTACCACAGATTATACCTACATTTTCCGGTAATTATATTTAATTTGGCTTAATATTCGAACTTTTTTTACTTTATTTTGGGAGTTCACTTCCAACCGTGGCGTGTGCAGCCAAACGATGCGAACCATTATTACCCAACTATATAATTTTAAGGCCCAGAGCCCGAACACGATACCGATCTGCCATAGCAGCGGATCATTGAAGCACAACGGATTGTACAGATTGGTATATCGGTTTCAATATGCGTTTTATTCGACTCACCTTGCCCACCTGCTGCAGGGTTTCGAGCATCAGCTCCTTTTCCAGCACCGAATCGAGGGCCTGAACCTGATCGCAAGAGGCCTTGGCCTGCAGATAGGACGAGGCCAGGATGAAGGATCCCAGAATGAAGGACGACACGATGATGGTGAAGGCGGTGATCTTGGCGATTTTCACCGAATTCGCCTGACGCTTGTAGGCCTAGAAAATACAGAAAATCATATTAGTTATGAGGTTTTGTCAATGCAGTTTTAAGATTTAGTTTTGTGTGTTTGCCATTTAATATTTCTACGTGCTCTTTTGTCTATGACCTCTTTGTGTGTCGGTTTTTTTTTTTTTCAGGGTCAGGTAAAAGCGCCGACCTTACTCTACAAAATACAAAATACTCTTTAACGTGGCCAAGCACGTTTTCCCCTTCAAAATGATTAAGTTGCAGAGAAGTTTGAATAAAAAGTGCTGGGTGCGAAAAGAGTTTTGTGTGTGACTTACAGTTTATTTACAAGAAACAAGAAAGAGGTTCTAAGTAGAGCTTGAAAAAAATCGATATTTTCGATTCAGTATAAATATCAAGAAATAATAAACTGTCGATATTTTTAAGCTCTAGTTCTAGAAAAGGCATGCAATTTCTTTAATACGTTGTTATCAATGGGTTTTTAAAAGTAATGATTTAAAAGTAGTACACATTTCTCTACGCGAAAGAGGTGACTCGAGCGAAGTCGTTAAAAAGCTCAACAGTCAGCTAAAAGATGCGACATGAGGTAATAAACAATAAGTGATTGTTAAAAGTTTTTGGCAAGTGTTCATAAAAATGCTTTAATCAACCAAACTGCGTCTTAGATCATCGCAAATATTTGCCTTGCCAGCAGAGTTAGTCCGTGACTAATGTGTATGTACAGAGCTTTCGGCGTAAGGTGCAAAAATTTACAAGTGGATGCAAAAAGCCGCAAGACTAGGAATAGGTATACTTTAATGTGAATTCCGCATTGGGGATCTTCGATTGCATAACAGGAAACCCACCGCAACATTGAGGAAATGGCAAGCCCAAGAGAAAACTGAAGACGAAGAGTCTCTCAAAAGTGTGGGTGCAGTCAGGTGAGGCCGCTTTTTCTCGGTTATATGTATATCTATACCTTGTTTTTTTTTCTGTTTTTTTTTTTCGAAATGTGCAATGTTTTTTGTTAACACCTTTACGTGCGTGGCTGGCGTGGCCCCAAAATGCAGTTGCGAAAGTGAGTTGTGAGTGAGCTGCGATCGGAGTGAGTGATCATCATCATCAACACCAGGCAAAGTGAAGTGGAAGTGAATGGATAGCCTGGCACTCTATTTTACTCTACTCTACTTGATGAGGTTTTAATTTTTTTTTTTGTGATGATTTTTGTGCAGACAAAAGACTTGAGCGACAAACCTGATGATTAAAGTTAAAAAATCCCATCTGTGGTTGGTTTTGAGTGTTGTTTTTGTGTGGTGGCGAGTGCGGGGGAATAGAAAAAATTTCATATTGTCAATCACGGTTTCGGGTTCGTTTTGGGATTCGGTTTTTTGCATTCACATTTTTTTTTTCAACCAACGAAAGAAAAACGATTTTTGTGGTTTTTGTTTCGAGTGTTGTGCACACACACACACATACTCATTAAGGTAAAAGTACATAAAAACAAGAGAAGACAAAACGTTAATAATACTTGAGGTAAAAAACCTAACACTTACGACTTAAAAGGTAAATACTGCACAAAAGGGAAAGCTTTGGGCCAAGGGTCGATTTGTGAAGGCTAAGACAGTGCTATTGACGTATTGACGTAACATATTGATTGATGGACTGAGTTATTAGAAAGGTCAGACTATCGCCTCTTTATATCATATCGAAGTCATTGGCTTGTATTAAAGTCATTGAAATATTTATTTTTATTCATCAAAAATCCAATGTAAACATATTTTTTATTGAGTAAATAGTAATGATGATAATTACATTTACTGATTTACTGATTTTAAAGCACTGCGTTTTATGCCTAATGGGGCTTCCTAATGGCTTGGTTTACAGTCATTAAGATCCATTAAAAGCGTTTAAAAATTCAACAAAAAACTGGTAATTATACAAATACTTTATTTTCATTTTCCATAAACAGTGAAACAAATAGGTTATTGCCTTTCTGTATATATTTTTAATCTAATCTTCGAACTTCACTTTTAATACCTTGACCAATCAGGTTTTCAATCTTTATTACTTCGCCTTAATAAAAGTGTGCACTTCAATTGAGCCTGTTAGATAACTATTTGCTTTCACTGTGCCGCTGGTAAGGCGATAATAATGGGAGGGGAAAACCCTCGCGTGAATGGTACCGCACAAATCATTTTATGGCTGATGCGGATGCTGACGGTTGAATGCCAAATGCAAAATGTACAGTGCAATTTATGCAAATTTTTTTTTTAATTTAACCCACACACAGACAAGATTACACCCAGATATCTAATAATTTTCCATATATTTATATACTTATATATATATATGGTATGGCAGGGAAAACAAGTTGAACGAGTCAAAGTACCCAGCGGTGGCGCAGTCTATATAGATATGGTGTTTGTTTAGGGTTCGCGTTATTAGCGTGTCGTGACTATAGCGTTAGAGCTCTCCGAGATTCGGATTGAGGCGGATTTCTATTTGTCCAACCATATCGGATACACAGATCCATTCACACCTTGCCGAGAAACGATCATGGGTATGGTTATGGGTATGGGTAAATCTTGTATCTTGCAGATACAAACGACTCTGGACTATCCCAGGGAAATGTCAGGCCGCAGAAAAATTGTCAAAGCCGCTCACGTTGCATGCGATTCCCTCTCGGCTGTCAGACAATAATAATTTTTAAAATTGCACATTAATAGGGGGGTTTTGCAAATTGCTTATGCATGCGATGCAGACTGATTTGGTGAAAATGCAGCTCACGTTTGCAGCTGCGTGCAGAAAAAAGTCCGCATTGCGCATACGCTCTGTGGTCCGTCAGCGGATGCAATAAGTCAAAGGGTGACCCTGGCATTTTCTAACCCACTTGGCTGCTGGCCAATCAGCGTTCAGCGGGTCAGCTAAGCAGAGAAATATAGTTGGGGTTTTTCCCTTAAAAAAAATAGACTAAAAACAAAAGATGAATACTATAAAAAAAATATAATTTTTAAACGGATGTTTTAAGGACTTTTTCTCGTAGTATTAAGTCTAGATAATATTTCATTTTAAAACAAACAAAATTTTACGAATTTTAAGAAAAATTTTAATTGTAATTTCCCTGATCATTAGATTAGTTTCGGTTCAAAACAGTAATTAGAGCTACAATTTTCCGAACAAAATGTGGAATTTGGCTGTAATTAGTTTCGCATTTGTCACACACAAAGAGAGTGGGTCTAGCTAATTCGGGGCTTCACTGTACTCACCGGTGGCGGTTCGCTGGCGGTGCTGTAGACCTCGCTAGCCGCATAGTCGGGCTTCATTTGCACGGTAGCCATCGAGACGGTATCCTTCTCGGTCATCTATAGCACTACAAAATATTGGGGAACAATCGGTTAACTCTCGGGAACTCGAAATCCGTTAAGGTATAGAAATCCAAGCAAGGATAACTGATGGCAAAAACAGTTTGTATTTCAATTTAATGGCACAGTTTTGTACACTTTCTTTCATCACTTTTCACTTGCTTTAGTTTTTTTCCAAGCGTCTTGTTTCTGTTTTTATTTTCCTTCACTTACGTAGAGGATTTTCCAAAAATTCGACCAAAAGTAAAAGGAGTTTTGTTGTACGTATTTTTGGGTTGATTTTTTTCTGCGGGTTTGTCGGTTTGAAAAAGTTGCCTGGCCAACTTTTCAGCAGGGGGGATTTTTGGCCTCTGGAAACTTTGGAATACTACGTCTTTGTTGTACGACTGCCACTCGCCGTCTGAAGCCACAAACGCGTTTCGTTTCAGATTTACCAGATTTAAAACTTTTTTCAAACCAACTGCGACTGCGGCTGCGGCAGAGCGGTCTCGTCTCTCACACACACAGACAAACCAAAACCGACAGAGACAGCTGCACGATCGACACAAAGCGAAAATACGAACGAAAAACAAAAGTTAAACTAAAATAACCCTGTAGTTCTCAAGGGGGCCGGTGGCACTTTCGGGGTAGAAAAGGGATCGACCACCCAGTGGTCCCTTAAGGGTCAATAGGTGGCGTGTGTATTTTTTACAAGAGCAAAAGAGTTATCGGAGAGGGAACACTTCTATGTGAACACTTCTATATGAGTTAAAAAAATTGTAAAATGAAATTTTTGACAACTATATAATGATTTTAATAACGAATACAACTTTATTTTGTTTATATAAAAAACAAATTTAAAAAAAGTTAAAATAATAAAATAAAAACTTAATAATGAGATAAAATAAAATAATAAATGATAGAATTTTATTTCTTTTTATATTATTTATATTTAATAATGAGCAATTTAGCTGCAGCAATATTTTTAACAATAGCGGTGGTTCAGTAGCAAAACGTTTTCTTTCCTTCCATAACAAGCGGATTTTATTGGTGCTTAGATATATAAAATAAATATATAAGTACCTAATTTTATATACATAGAACTAAACAAAAATAATATTAGCGAATGTTTTTATTGCCATCGATTATACGATATCGGTAGTCGCAATATTAATCGTAACGGATTGCCATAACTACCCAACCCCGCTACCATCACTAACCCAACGTTTGCGCCAAATTTTGTAAACATTGTATTTAATTTGTCTTATTGTACATTTAAAGTGTTATATTTTGTTGTGATCTGAAGTGTCGTCAACAGGTGAGTAACACCATGAGTTGTGCAAGTGAAATACCTAATAATGTGTGATATTTAGCCATGAACAGCAACAGGCACATTCGTCGATTTGTTAAAGAGGAGAAGGAGAAATAGTGGTGCAAAGGACTCCTACGTAAGTCTTTTTTCTTTGATATAAATATTTTAGTGAAATTTTCTTCCTTTTTAGATTAAAGCCATGAGATCGTTGTTGCTGCCAGAAGGGGGTTTAAAAAACTTGCGGAGGGTTCTCACAGATGAGTTTGTTGTGGGATTTAATGTTAGGGGCCTGTCTGGAAAAAAAAGCCGTAAACTCCTTTACACATTTCTATGGTGCACTTCACGGTAGGTTATTTTTATAACTGTATTTTTTATAATACACTTAGTTTCTTGATTCAATTTCAATCTATTTACTTAGAATGCCATCTGTCTTTAATCCTATTTCTTTCTGTCTTTTTCTGCTTTTCACTTTTAAAACATGGTTTGATGTAAAGAGGCTTGTATAACAAAATCGAAAAATATATATTTAAACCCATGCAGAGGGAATTATAATTTAGTCCAGAAGTTTGTTACGCAGTAAAGGAGACCTTTTCAAACCTATAAAGTAAATCCATTTAACCATGTCCGTCTGTCTGTCGGTTCAAGTTTCAAAAGCGAGAAATAAATCTACATTGAACTGTTGGTTATTCTTATTTTATATTTATGCTTTTCTAGTCACAATTTTATACCTGAAAGCTGCAAGGGTATTAAAACTTTGGCTTGCCGAAGTTAGTTTCTGTTCTCATTTTATTTTAAAACACTAAAATCTTATTTTTTTTTAGATATTGTTTCAGAATCTGGTAATGCAGAAATATTGATTCCCAAGGCAATTCAATTGCAAAAGAAACGATTTTTTAAAAATAAATTCAAATCAAATAATAACAACAATGAGGAACTCAACAAAAACGTGTCAGCAGAGGAATTTGTTCAATAAATATAAATTAAATAAATAGAAAAATTGTCTACTTATAATACAATAAATTAATTTAACAAAAAGTATTTTTTCTTGGGAAGTTTCATAGCATCCAGCTTTTTTGGTATTGAAAACACCAACCCCATTTCATACCCCTTTTGGCCACAAAAGGGACCGATAGGTGGTCCCATTTAATACCCCTTTTCGCCACAAAAGGGACCGATAGGTGGTCCGATAGGTGGCCCCTTTTGTGGCGAAAAGGGGTATAATATGGGACCACCTATCGGTCCCTTTTGTGGCGAAAGGTAATGCAGAACTTCGCCATATGACCACCGCCTAGGACATGCCGTGGTAAAAGTGGATAGAAATTTACATTGCGGGTGGTATGAACGGGAGTTAGTCCTAAGCCCCCGGTGTATGGCGATTTCGCTAGTTCGGGACCAGTCCCGGCGAACTACAGGGAAAAAACAAAAAAAAAAGTCAACAATAACACACTCAAGCTGGCTGGCTGGCTTACTAATACATTTGCACTTTGTTCCAGAGAGTTCGGGTACAGTAATCACTCACGAATGACGTTTCTTTGGTTGCAGTACATATTTGGCTTATGGCTTAACTTATAAAATATTACAAAATAAATAAAAAAAAAGCAAAAACTGATTTTATTTTTGATGAAATAATCAATGAAATTAGATTTTAAATTAAAAAAAAGAAATTTGTTATCATACAACCTACAAAAAGTGTAAACTTCATTTATTGGTTTCAATAAAATTCCAAATAAAAACGTCTTAATCTTGTTATATTATTATACCCTTGTAGAGGGTATTATAATTTCAGTCAGATGTTTGCAACGCAGTGAAGGAGACGTTTCCGACCACATAAAGTATATATATTCTTGATCAGCACCAATAGCCGAGTCTATCTAGCCATGTCCGTCTGTCCGTCTGTCCGTCTGTCCGTCTGTCCGTTTCTATGCGAACTAGTCTCTCAGTTTTAAAGCTATCGCGATGAAACTTTCCCGAAGGTCTTCTTTCTATTGCAGGTAGTACATATGTTGGAGCCAGCCGGATCGGACCACTATATCTTAAGGCTCCCAAACAAATATAAGAAAATTCATTGTAACTTTGTAGGAAGTAGGCGTTTTGATTCTTGACTACTTAAAAACAAAATTGAAATAAATCGAAACGCTGAATCTGGAATCCCTGGAACTGCAATGAGTGAGTATTCTTTTATCTACAAGGGTATATAAGCTTCGGCTGGCCGAAGGTAGCTTCCTTTCTTGTTTTTAAAATACTTTCCTTGTTATTTTTTAATTTAAGAACTCGTATGATCATATTACATGTTATAAAAAGTAAATAATTAGAAGCTTATTTACTTACTAAGTTTTGTTCTTATTAAAACAAGGTTCCTATATAAAATATAACTTTTTTTAAAAATACAGAGTCCAGTTAATCGTGGGAAGACTGTCTGTATAGAAGCCGAGCTCAGGTAGAGAAAAAGCTTTCGGCTGCTGTGGACTCTATAATTCAGATACACACGTGATTGTGCGTTGACGCTTAGCAATTAGCCGAATGCGAATTAAATTGAATTTAAAAATAAAATTATATTAAATGATTTAATGGCTTGTGTACACACAGAACTATTTTTAGAGCCTTTGTTATTTGACAATTGTGCCATTTTCCCCCCTTCAAACGATTCGCCAGGCATTCCCTTAATTAGACGCGGCTAGCGCATTTTAAAACCAGAACCAAGCAGAAGTTATGCCCCCATGTAGGGTATATTTAAATAGGGTATGGTGAAAAAGCTCTCGCGACACACTAAAAATTAAAGGTACTCGCACAACTCCGCCAACACAAGCACACACATAAATTAACAACCGGAGTAGAGCTCGTATAACTTGCTCCCCGACTTAAAAGTTGTTGGCTGCAGCTCAGTTGTTGTTGCACCACTTTGAGTTGCTTACGAAAAGAAACATTAAGTTTTTTGTAGTATTTCTTAGCTCATTTTTGTTGTAATTTTTCCATTGTGATTGTAGCTGTCCAAAGCATTGCACTTGCCCAAACACAGATGCAGAATACCAGGGTAGCATTCGTTGAATATACTATACCACTATTTATACTGAAAACAAAAATTCGACATGGAATACGGTCAATTTTACCTTATATCATATCAATAAAAAGCCGATATGATTTATGTTAAATTTATGATTCAAACATGTCAATATGATATTTTATCATATCATATAAAATACCAAGTTTAGTATAGATTGAACAAATAATGTAAAATAAGATAAACATAATCTTTATTCATATCAAAATTATATGAATAACTTGATCTTTAAGAAATATCAAATATACCAGCACATATAAATCTGATCATTTGTCAATTTTTTTCTGTGTAGTCATCGTTAATCTTGATTGGTCGAACAGCTGCAGCCGCCTGCTGTTTGCTTAGGATTGTCCATTATTTTAAACAATTCTGGAAATTACTTTAAATGCAAAAAAAATTGGATTGATAAGACTTCCAATGATCTGCATTGAAATAGTTCTGTTAGTCGGAGATTGCTCATACGCCATGTTGGTCGAGAACCGGTTTTTTCCTCTTCCTTCCTGCCTTTTGATTTTGTTTTGGTCTTTAACTTCTCCGCGGCTTTGTATCATGCTAGATGCTCGTTTATTATCTATTTCGGTGACCCAACACTGGACCCGCCTCAGGTATTATGTAAGCCGAAGATCTGTCTTTTCGACTCTCTTCGTTAATTGCATAATTCCTAGGGTTTATGTTTATTATTAAAATGTCACAAGCCAACGAACCAACGGACGACCCACGACATAAAAAACCGCGCTTCAAGTTGGTCAAACTCTGGGCTGAAGTGATTAGTCAATAAAGCGAAGTGGCTTTCTTTGTTTATGTTTATGCAACCCGAAAGTGGAGATGGGGCACAGCATCCCTCTAATTGCGATCATCCCACAGTTAATCCCATGGCATCTATTTACATTTTCTTTCTCTTGTTGCTACCACTTTATTAATTATTGTTTTTTGCTTTTGGGTCCCCTAATTTGCATGGCACAATGAACAACCAAATTAATTTCTCATTGCATCACTGATTGTGCGATCCAATTGCAAATGTGGTTTCGAGAGGTGAAATAAGTGGGTAACGGTTGGTTTCCAATTTTTCAGATTGCTTTCCAGCAGTCGTTCCAGAAGAATTCAGCAAAAAGCAAAACAGCATTCTAATCAGATGGAAATTCCCAGCAGAAACCTACCTTCCATAAACTGATGATCTTCCACTGTTTGCACAATCAAATGACACATACTCACTAACAAATAGAAACAAAGTTTTAGTTTTATTTACGTTCTTACCTTTTTCTAGAATGAACACTTTTTATTTCTTAATGATTATAATTCATATATTCAACAAGAATTCAAAAAATATTTTAGTAATCGTTACCATTCAGATTTTAGTTATCAATTCCTAGAAGAATTAAATGTAGAGAGCGTATAATAAATAATGTCATCTAAAAGAAAAATCTACGATTTGATTGTGCAAAACTGTAAAATATTTTAGAGCGTTTTTAAGACTCGAACGTATTCATTAAAATAAGGTGATAGATAGATTAGAACACGTAGGGCATTATAATTATAGTCCAGCCCACGAAAATTATTATTTTACTCATCAATAAGAAAATACTATTCTATACTATCGCACATAGTCATCAAAGTATAACAATACTGCTTCTAATACTTCTTAGATTATAAAAATGTCAATGAAAATAAATTGTATTAGTTAGTTACTTTTTGTTATTCCCTAATATAATTGATTAAAATAAATATAGTAGTAAACATGATTATATGGTCAGATTTTTAATGTTATGTTCTTAAAAAAACCCCTTAAAGCTATTAAATTCTTTACATATAACTTCTAGAAACATTTTAATAATATTTCACAAGAAATGTGTTTTGATCGGTGCAAAATAAACAAAATCAGATATGCGCATATATGTATACAAACATCTGTATCATTTGCTTAAGGGTTCGGGGCTGACAAGTTTTACGATCGGGGTTTTTTCGCCGACTATAAAACCCCATACTGAAGCTAAGCTAAGTGGAAAAATAAGAGAGAAAGATGCGCTTAGCTTGACTCGCAAATTGGCACCCGGCTTTGGATTTTGGCTCCGTCTCCGGCTGGAACTACTACTACTGCGACTTTATTCGGGGAGTTTAGGGGGTTTACGGGGGATGGGGATGCCGAGTGCTACGAGGTACCAATCGGCGAACTGGCACCGTCTTAGGCCTGGGAATTGTGTAAAATGAATACAGAAAAAAACGGAGAAAAAACACACATAAAACACAAACTAAAAACGAGAAAAATGAATGCAAAAAAAGCAAATTCAATGCAGGTATCGGACGGATACATGCGAGTATCTCAGAAATACAATGCGCCAGTGCCTAATAACTGAACACAAGTTGATTTTGAGTGTCTATGTGAGAAATAAAATCAAAACAAATCACAAAAAGCTCATAAATAATAGCCACACAAAAAATGAACAACGGCAGCGACAACAACAAAGGTTTTCGGTCGTTAGCGCAGTTCGCCATTTTGGCTTGGCTAAAATTAGCTAATAACGATAAAAAATGGTAAACAAGAAAACCAAAATAAACTGAAAAAGTTACGAGCATATGAAAAGCAAGAGGAAATAAAAAATTTTGATTTGGTTTTTAATGTTTTCGACTGTACAGAAAATATTACAGTTATTTTTTTAATAATCTTATACTTTTTTTATATTTTAAAGGTTATATTTCATTTTATCATTAAAACTATTCAATGTGCAAACTCAAAGTTCGTTTTCTCAACTAAAAATAAACCAAGTCTTAGAATAATACTTAGTTATTAACCCATTGAAAAATCCTATAAAATTATACACAATGTGCTTCAGATTCCACTTCATTTGCTTACAACTTTTCCCCACTTAATTAGTGATCCCAACTTCCTAGACCCGTAGCAAATATTTTTATCGCATTTGATGTGAGTTGGTCACGGGAGAGTGAACGAAGCAGTAATTACAATTGGATTTCAAATGCTTCAACGATTGCCGAGGGGATTTTACTTAATTTTTCATACGTGTACCCTGTATAAATATATATATTCTGTATACTGTGTGGCTCTCGGAGAAACTGCGTTCTAAGAATTGAGCATCTTTGCCCCGCTTTTTGTGCCTGGCATATTGGAACGAACGTGCGACCGAGCGATTAGCACCTCATCGTTAGAAACTAAGCTCATCCGGAGTTACCTGTCTGAAAAAAAACAGTCCCGCAGCCCTACGGAGGTGGGCATGCGATGAAAGCATGCCCAAATAAATTAAGCCAATTTGGACAGGAACAATAGAAGTTTTTTGTATGCCTAGCAGTCCGTAAATTGACAGAGATCTTCATTCGTGTTGTTCGTGCTTTCCTCTCTGTTTCCCTAAATATGCCAATTAGCGACGCTCACAGGTGTGTGTACCAGTGGGTATATAGAAATTTATAAATTAACATGGACATAAACGGATATTGTTATGGGTTCTGGTACCCTTACAAAGGTTATCATTAATTTTTGGCATCCAATTTAAACCTTTAGAATTTGTAAGAAAATCTGCACGAAAAATTCCAACTAATTCTTAATGATACAAGAGATCAATGTTGATATACATTGCTATAGGCTTTTTATCCCTTTTTGTAATTTAAAAAATCATTGCCTAAAATATTTTTCTTACCAAAAAAAACCTGCCTACTTTTTTGAGTTTTTTTCCGAGAGCAATTATCTTATTTTTATAAAATTTAGATAGTTCAGAAAAAAGTATAAAAAGAAAGGATTATCTAATTCTGAAACCAATAAATCTGAATTCAATAAAATCTCCTCATTACTATGATAATAACTAAGCTCTAAACTCTAAAAGAGTATATCCGCCGTCGACTATATCATTCATATCTCTCGCTCCTCAGATATCATTTTTCATTTACATTGTACTCCATTGCAATTATCACTTTTTTCGAATGCGGATTCGTAAGTTTTCTAGTTCAGCCAGAGATCGCTGCGAATGTCAATGACTCGTCATTGCTGTAAGCTTTTTGGATTGGAACTGCCGCTGGCCGGAGCATTTACCGCTCTCATTTGTCAACGCCTGCGAAACAGCCGCAAGTACAACTAAGTACATACAAAAGAGCCGCCCTCAATGCCCACGGAGCGTTGCGCTTTTAACGCTTCTCAGGTATTAATTGCCCACCAGATCACGAAAATATGTATTTGCTAGCAGAAGAAAAATTAACTACATTTGTAGCCGTACATATTTGGCTTAATGCGGCATTTAAAAATGTTAATTGAATAGAGTTACGGTAATGGAGGAAGCTGACTTGTGGGTGTGTGTTTAGGAAAGTGATTTATGAAAGTTTTGGAAGAGAAAATCAAAATAATTCTTAGTTAAATAGCTTGTACTTATCGTGTGGATTATTTGGAAATGTAAAGATAAAGAAGACTAGGCCATCAATATCATGAATCAAGTGAACCAAATCTATTGTATTACATTTATTAAAATACCTTATAATTTTAAGATTGAAAATTAAATGATTAATGCCCATAAATTAATATCATAATTAATGTAAATTATTTGAAATGCATCATCCCTTTTTAATGGATGATATTTCCTTACATTTATCTTGTTAGCCATTAAACCTTTTGTCTCACCTTCTGATCTTCAGGACAAAGCAGCCCCAAAGTACTTTGCTGTCCAAGGCTTTCGCACCCAGGTGCCAAATCCGAGAAGTCTCGTGGTCGCCAATGTATGGCCTCATGAAATCGCAAAGTCAAAGCCCTGCTTGAAGACCCGCAGTGATGGGATACAATGAGTTTTCAAGTCAAGCGTTGTTCGGGGACATCCAAGTTGATTTTTCGACGTTCTCAAACAATGGTGGCACTTTTTTGCGCCTTGTTTTTCATTGCGCATTCACTTAGCAGCTGGAGATTTTCAAAATGAGATAACACCTTACATTTTGGGGATGGGTTTTTTTGTTTTGTTAGGTATATTTTGGGCGATCTTTTGCCATCGTGCGACATGACAAAGCTGAGAAGAAAACGATGGAAAATTCGTTTAAAATGCAAGAGATTATGCCGGGCGTAATGATGGGGGTAAAAAGTGAGGAAGGTTATTGTGGGGCGCCACAAATTAATTTGCACCTTTCGCCTCTGCCGCAGCGCTGCAGCAGCGACGTCGACTTCGGCAGGCGGTGAAAGTTGCACATGCAAATCTACAAAAGAAAGAAAAACTGCGAGCGCTGTCGGCAATTAAAGGCAACTTTGTTGCACTGAGATGCAAATTTAACATAACTATTTTCCTGAAGGCGTTTAAGCAATACAAATTGTCATTTACAAATTTTTACATAATTTTTTTTGCATTGTTTTTCATTTTATTGTAATGAAAGCTTAATTTTAAAGAAACATTTTTTTAATAAAAACTAAATGATTATAAGGACTTATAGCTCTTAAGCTATTGTCCCAATTTTAAATCAAAAACATTTTTATTATAATATATTAAATTTTCTTTCAGTGAACAGTGGCAGTATAACGTGACTGAAAATAGTGCAGCATCCAGAGCAAACTCTTTTCAATTTTAGATGCATCTCAAAAGGCCAGGGGAAAACTTTTCCCGTCTTTTTTTTAATCTCCCTTAGCCGGCGGCTAGGCTATTATGACCAATGTCATAATCTCTGCAAAACAGGGAGCTTTCCACGATTCGCTTGACTTATGTGCGGATCCATTGTACATAATAAATATGTAAACATATTTAGTGACTGTATATGTGTGTTTAGCGGGCACAACGGTAATCGTAATTTGTCATTTATTTGCACTTCGCATTTGAGTGATCGCCGCTCGGCTGAGGAAGCGGAAATAAGTGCAGACTGCAGCGGGTGCATTTGGGTGTTTGATTGCATTTCACACAGTTACTGAAACTCTTCGAGCATGTAAGTCAGTTGTTAAAAAAGCATTGTGTTATATTAAACATTTTGGAGTTTGTCTTAAAAAAAATTACAGGTGCTTTGAATCCTAGATAAATGTTACGTTGAATTTTTACCATTTTTATAGTTGCAGGGCATCAATTAACTAGTTTACTAAGCCGTAATTTTAATGCTTTTCCAAAAGTTATATTAAATTTAAAAAAAGTTTTTTGAATGTTTTTTTAGTTAAAATTAAAATTTAGGGTTTGGAAAAATACATTTTCAGTGGGTGTTAAAAAGTTTAAATGGACGGCGCCAACCTACAACTCCAATACACGAACCACAATGTAAAATGCTCAGCCTTGACATAAACCAGATTTACGTAAAATTCAAAGAACATGTTATTTTAAATATAAATTTCGGGGAAAAGCAGCTACGATCCCTGGCTAAAAACTGAGTTTTATCTCGCGTTTCAAATTTGTATCGATAAGTCGCCAGAAATAACCTGGAAAAACCATGCAATGATGATGGACTGGAATTTTTGACATTTCTCTTTGGCGCCTTGTAACGGAACTTTTCCAGTGACTCCCCAACTAGCCAACCTGAAATAGCACTTTTCGCGTGGCGAGACCAAAAAATATTAAAAAGAAGGTCCCGTGGAAGATTTTAATTTGTATACCCCGATTTTAGCCCAGCAAGGAAGCACACAAATAAAATGGTGAGATTAAAATGTTCCTGGTATTTAAGTTTAAAAAGGTAAAAGAGTGGGAGGTCAAACGGAACGAAAGTGGATAAAGAAAGTTATAACCACCGTAACTCGGAACATTATTTAAATTTGTCTTTGCTCTGTTATAGCAAATAAAACTTAGGCAAATTAAATGATCTTCAATATTAAATTTGCATCGAATATTCATTTTTTTTGAACCCCTTTATAATTATATAGTAAACGAAGCCAAAAATCGTTATTTATGATGATCCTAAGTTCTAAAATAATATTGTTCAAAAACAACTAAGTGTCAAATATTAATTTAAATTTCTATTTACTTAGTATTTAGTAAAATGTATATTTTTTAAGTAAGTGAAAATATTTTGTATAATGAAAATGCAACCTAACCTAACTTTAAACTACGCCATTGTTTCGAACTCATTCCATTTTTATATATCTCCTTACAGCGCGAAGTGGTCTCCATCCAGGTTGGTCAGTGCGGCATCCAGATCGGCAATGCCTGCTGGGAACTGTACCTCCTGGAGCACGGCATCAATCTTGACGGCAGCCTGAAGACCAAGGAGGAGCTGACGGCCAGCGGGAGTAGTGCCAGTGTGGGTCACGACACCTCGGCCAATGATGCCCGGACCTTTTTCACGGAAACCGGCAACGGGAAACAGGTGCCCCGCTCGATTTTCGTCGATCTGGAACCGACGGTAATCGATGACGTAAGGAATGGCTGCATGAAGGATCTCTACCATCCGGAGCAACTGATCTCGGGCAAGGAGGATGCGGCGAATAACTATGCCCGCGGTCGTTACTCCATTGGCAAGGAGGTGATCGATAGGGTGACCTCGAGGCTGCAGAAGATCGCCGAGCAGTGCGATAGCCTGCAGGGATTCCTCATCTTTCACTCGTTGGGCGGCGGTACTGGCTCGGGATTCACCTCCCTGCTGGTGGAGCGACTATCGACCGATTATAGCAAGAAGTGCAAGCTGGACTTTGCCGTTTATCCCTCGCCCAAGGTCTCCACGGCTGTGGTCGAGCCATACAATGGCCTGCTGACCACCCACTCGACCATGGATCACTCGGACTGTGTGTTCATGGTGGACAACGAGGCCATCTACGATATATGTAATAATAGTTTGGGCGTGGACAGGCCAGCCTATAGCAATCTGAATCGTTTGATTGCCCAGATAGTGAGTTCTACAACGGCCTCTTTGCGTTTCAGTGGCTCGATGAATGTGGATCTCAACGAGTTCCAAACGAATCTGGTGCCCTTCCCCAGGATCCACTTTCCCCTGGTCGCCTATGCACCTCTGATGTCCGCCGAGAGATCGGCCCACGAACAGCATGCCATCACGACCTTGACCAATGCCTGCTTTGAGTCCTCCAATATGATGGTCAAGTGTGATCCTCGTCAGGGTAAATTCATGGCCTGCTGCATGCTTTACAGGGGCGATGTTGTGCCCAAGGATGTGAATGCAGCCGTATCGGCCATCAAGTCCAAGCGGCACATCCAGTTCGTGGACTGGTGTCCCACTGGATTCAAGATTGGCATCAATTACGAGAGGCCCGCCTATGTGCCGGGTGGCGATTTGGCCAAGACTTCGCGGGCCTGCTGCATGCTGTCCAATACGACCGCCATTTCGGTGGCCTTCTCGAATCTGTCCTACAAGTTCGATCTGATGTTCCGGAAGCGGGCCTTCGTCCATTGGTACGTGGGCGAGGGCATGGAGGAGGGCGAGTTCACGGAGGCGCGGGAGAATATCGCCGTCCTGGAGCGGGACTTCGAGGAGGTCGGTCTGGACAATGCCGAGGAGGGCGGTGATGAGGACTTTGATGAATTTTGAGAACACATAACAGTTTACAGGCCCAGTCACTCCAATATCCAATCTGTATATGTAAATAATAAAGTAACAATGCGTTTAAATTACCATGATTTTAATTGGGTACACTCAAAATAAATTTAACCCTAAATTTTAGAAAATCGCCATTAAAATTTCTTTTTTCTAAATACAAGAAAGTTATTTCTAAATCTAAGGAAATTTTTCTTAAGTCAAGAAAGTTTTCCTTAAATCCAGGAAGTTTTTCTTAAATGTAGAAAATGGTTACCATGAACTAAAATCACCCTAAAATCTAGAAAAAATGCCCTTAAAATTAGAAATTATTTTCTGAAAAATAGAAAGGCAAACGAAAATAATAAAATATATTGGCAACACCTTTTCTAAAAATGAGTGTCCTAACCCTAAAATTAAGCTAACCCTAAATAATAGAAACATTTCCTAAAAAGTAGAAAGTTTTTCTAAAAAATAGAAATAGTTGTTTTCACATGCTCTGGCACACCAAAATGTTCAATGCCAGAACTTGTCAGCTGCCGGCCAGCTGTACTCGTGGCGCAGACCGTTAAAGCACTTGGTTAGCAATCGAATCGCCGCGGGTTCGAGTCCCAGAGCAAAATTTTTTAACTTTTTTTTTAATGTTATTTTATTTTTTTTAATTTATTTTACTTTATTTTTATTTATTTTTTTACTTTTTTTTATTCCTTTTTTTATTGATGGTAAGCGGTAAACTAAAAATAATTAGGTTTATATTCAGTTATTTACTATATACTACACATAATATAAATTGCGTTAGCATAAATATATACATATGTATATACGTATGTAAATAAGTAAAACGCGAATGGTCAAAATTATGCAATTAGTATTCAAATGTGTTGTCCGCTTCACCCTTTACATACATTGCTCGGTTTGCCACAGCAAGTTTAAGTGCTACAATGGCCCAGTATGTAGGCCATTCGCTCCTCGCGCGGGAGACCCGGGTTCGATTCTCACGACGGACAAGTAAAAAATTGTAAGTTTTTTTCATGAACATAAAATATTAACTAATCATAATTTCTACATTCCCAATCTTCCGCAGTCCCGTAGTCCACATTTACAACCACATTTGGCTTTGGTTAGATAAGAAATCCAAGCGCAAATACATAATAATAAATACATAACCTTTAACATTCACAATATACAAGACACACAACGCCTGCATATGTATATAGGGAAGAGTACATAATATAAACGTATATACAAAAAAAAATCATGATTGAACATGTTTTTTTGTTTTGTTTTTAATTTCTATTTTTTAGGAAAATTTCCTACTTTTTAGAAATTTTTGCCCTTAAATTTAGTAAAATTACCCTAAAATTTAGAAATATGACGTCAAAAAAAATCAAAAATATAGAAAAATTTGACCCTAAAATTTAGGGCTAGCTTGTCTTGAAGACAAAAGTAGGGCGATTTCCTTGACTTTAGGGTTAATTTTATTTTGAGTGTACGGGGAGAGGGTTTCTTTCGTAAACTTTCATTAACAGAGCAGTAATAGGAACTTGGAAATATTTAAATGACCAAACCAGGATTCCATTGAATCATTAATGTAATATTTTAGTATTAAAACCGCTAAATGTTTTGCCACCGAACTGGCTTTAATGTGTTCTGTTACTCAGCAGGTATTCTGGAAAAAAAAACCCAAAATAATACTCCCTCCAGTTTCGCAGAATTTAAGGTTTTTCTAAAGTTGTCAATATTGCAGTTCTATTTTTGCCGCGTCCGTATTTCACTTATTTTATTATACCCGTTACTCGTAGAGTAAAAGGGTATATTGTATTCGTGCAAAAGTATGTAACAGGGAGAAGGAAGCGTTTCCGACCCCATAAAGTATATATATTCTTGATCAGGATCACTGGCCGAGTCGATCTAGCCATGTCCGTCTGTCCGTCTGTCCGTCTGTCCGTCTGTCTGTCCGTCTGTCCGTCTGTCTGTCTGTATGAACGCTGAGATCTCAGAAACTATAAAAGCTAGAAGATTGGCATTTTGCATGCAGATTTTAGGAGTTCCTACGCAGCGCAAGTTTGTTTCAAAATGGTGCCACGCCCCCTCTAACGCCCACAATCGCTTATATACGATTTTAAAAATTTTAATATTTTGGAAAAGTAAAAATGCAATTTTATTGTGTTTATTAATACCTATCGAAATGTAGAAGAAATTTTTCAAATCGGACCATTCGTTAAAAAGTTATGCGTGATCAACGTTTTCTATCTCTATCTCCATCTCCCTCGCACTCCCTTTACCTGAGTAACGGGTATCTGATAGTCGGGGCACCCGACTATAACGTTCTCTCTTGTTTTATTTCTAAGAACTGGCTGGATAGATAATCTTAATTTTTTCACCATAAATACGAGAGCGTCTGAGCTATCGAACAAAAATATAAAAAGTAAAAAATGTATATTGCGTCACTATTTTTTTTTTAAGTTTAAGTTGAAAAAATGTCGCGTCCGTCACCCTGGAAATGCCCATATTTTAAATTTTTTAAGATTGAAACGAATTCCATTATTCAATAAATAAGAAAAAGAGGAAATAAACTATTATAGATTAATAGTTAATTTCGTGAAAGAAAATTCAGAAAACTCGTTAAAACTTCCCCTAAAAATCCAATTATTCAAGAGTTATAATAAAAACACATTAGCATTAGTTTTCTGTAATATTTTTTTGTATTTTTTCTTTAGTTTTTTTTTGTTGTTGTGTTTGTTGTTTATTATTTTTTAACGCCTATTCGCTATGTTCTTTTCAATTGTATTTTTTTGTTTTACTTAATTTTACTAGATTTTATTTTGAACTTGCAAGTATTTTGCGTTTTTTTGTTTCTTCATGAACTTACAATAAGAATCATCAAAAAGTTGTTGCACAGTGTAAAATTACAATATTTTTGTTTGTGTGAGTGTATGTTTTAGGTGTATGTATGTGTTTTGTGATTTTGGGTGTACGTGTATATCTTCTACGGTGTTAATCTATAAATCTAAATTTCTCTCTAAGAGCAGGCCAATGTTTACACCAATCAACTGGGAATTATCGTTCGTGTTAACTTTTAAAATCAGAAAACGGCAAAAGTTTCTTTAAACAAAGATCCTACTATACAAGGGAAAGGCATTGCATTTGTGTACTTTTTGTTTTGTTTGTTGGTGTATATTGTTAAGTGTTATCTTTAGTTCTCTATTTAGTATAATTACATAATGACGATTTCCCATCTACTGAGTTTGCATTTGCTTTAATTACAATAGATAATCCATAAAAAATATATAACGATGATGATGGCAAAATATGTTGTTTTCAAATTGTTGTGGTTGTTGATTTGCATTACAAATTGCTGTTAAAGTTGTGTTGGCGGTAGCTTGCTAACGGTGTTCTGGTTTCTGTTGTAAACGTTTGCTGATTCAACTGCCGCTTTTCGGTTTAATATGGAACATTTGAGAAGAGATACGACACACTCTCGCCGTTGTGTGTCCGTCTGACGGCCTCGGCGAACATCATCGAGACATCAATACACTGAGGGGAAGAAAAATAGAAACCATTAGTTTGATTCGAAAAATATTAATCAACATTCTGTTTGTCATTTTCCTAGAATTTCTTCAAGACCCACCTGGATTTTCGGGCAATCCCGCATGTGTCCATCCTGTGGTATGGTATTGGTCACCACCACTGCCTCAAAACAGGCATTATTGATCCGCGAAATCGCGGGACCCGAGAAAATGCCATGCGTCAGAATGGCATACACCTGATTAAAAATCAAAATAAATTATTAAAAATTGGGAAATAAAGTAAGAAGGAAAACCAAACCCACCTTGGTGGCTCCAGCCTCCACCAACCGATCGGCGGCATGCACAATCGTGCCGCATGTGTCGGCCATATCGTCGACCAGAATGGCAATCTTGTCCTTGACATCGCCCACCAGAACCATGGAGGCCACTTCGTTGGCCTTCTTGCGCTCCTTGTGTATCAGGGCAAACTCCACATTCAGGCGATCGGCAATCGAAGTTACACTGAAAGAAGTGCAATTAAATTAATATTGTACGATAAGGAAATATAAGCTAAAAACCTACCGCTTGGCACCGCCAGCATCGGGCGACACAATGATCGAGTTCTTCCACTCGGGAATGTTCTCCTTGATCCACTTGAGTACCGCTGGCTCGGCATAGAGATTATCAACTGGTATATCGAAGAAGCCCTGGGAAAGGAGAGTTTTTAAATTAGTTAAACATAAAGTAGCCGTTGCCAGATGTCAACTGAATGTCAGGGACTAACAATCCGTAGATCGAACAATACAGTTTTGAACATATACAAAATCAAGTCTCCAAAATAAATTTAAAATAAAAGTTATATATTTCTACAAAATGTCCCAACCGCAATCCCAATCCCCTGATCAAGTTTTAAATATGGAGGAGCCGCAGGACGAACTGAAACAGTGGCTAAAGGAGCAACGCATCATCCTGGACGTGCGTACTCGTCGTGTTTTCTCCGATGTCTTGCCAGTGGCCAAGATTATCAAGCAATGCCACCCGCGTCTGGTGGATCTCCACAATTATACACCCAAGAGCAGTGTGGTGCTGAAGCTAAAGAGCTGGGAGACCTTCAACAACAAGGTTCTAAAGAAGTTGGGCATCCATGTGCCGCGATCTGGACTGGAGCAACTGGCTTCGGCCGCACCAGGAGCCATAGAGGCGCTATTCCGGGAACTGATTGCCGTGACCAAGTGTGGTAGCCCCCGGCCAAGTCCCATGCTGAATGTCTCGCCGACGCGTTCTCACAAAAGCGAGGTGGTCAAGCAGGTGTCCAATAATAGAGATTCCCTTAAACGCACCCTCAACCGTTCCCTCACCCAAGTGATCGAGCGTTCCTCCTCTGCCAATCGGCGACCCAAAGTCCACACCTTGGAAGTTGAGGTCCTTGTCAACGGACAGAACAAGAAGATGCCCAAGAAACTGGTGGAGTACGAACACTACGCAAAAGCTGTTCGAGAGAGTGCCGAAAAGTCCAGCTACATTAGTTCCATCATCCAGAAGACCGACTATCTGGAGAGTATGATCACCGTTAAGGATGAGCGCATATCCGAGCTAATGAATCAACTGGGCAAACTGTCGGTGAGCATTCTTTCAATGCAACCCTTGCTCAGCGATAACGATATCGATGACGATGCTAGGATCAGTATAAATTCCCATACCCATATTAACGACGACTCCGAGGCGTCCATGGGTCCTTGGATCTGAGAGCTGAGCTCCCGTTTGATCCTTCAATACATCAACTTTCCACGGAATCAAAAAAAAAACCGCATGTTATTGGATAATATTTTGTATTTTAATTTGCATTTTTTCTTTGGCCTTACCCCAATAAACAAAACGAAATTGTTACGTCGTTCAAAAGGAAAATTACATTTTCTTTATCGTAATCGAGGTGCGATAGGAAAAACTCATTGAAGGCTTTGCAAATATCACGATATCAAAGATAACTATAAAAAAACTTGTGGTTTTTATATGAGTTATGGATTTCTTTTTTGGCCCTTGGAATTTTATACAAATTACAGTTCTTATAGGTGGTAAATCTTTATAATGTTAATGGTAAAAATGTATGTTATTATAATTAAAGGAACTTTTTAAAAATTTGTCTTTTTAAATTTACGTTTATCCTAAGCAGACTTACCTGAATCTGTGAGGCGTGCAGATCCATGGTTATGATGTGATCGGCTCCAGCCACGGACAGCATGTTGGCCACCAATTTGGCCGAGATGGGCGCACGACTCTGTGCATTGGCCAGCGTAGAAAGAAATGCAACGAAAGGTTTCCATTAGCGCAACTAGTAGTCAGGTTGTTAGTTCAGTTCTTATGACTAGGCATTATATGAGGAGTAAACCATGGAAATCAAAATCGAACATGGACACACATACACTCAAAATAAATTTAACCCTAAATTTTAGAAAATCGCCATTAAAATTTCTTTTTTCTAAATTCAAGAAAGTTATTTCTAATTCTAAGGAAATTTTTCTTAAGTCAAGAAAGTTTTCCTTAAATCCAGGAAGTATTTCTTAAATGTAGAAAATGGTTACCATGAACTAAAATCACCCTAAAATCTAGAAAAAATGCCCTTAAAATTAGAAATAATTTTCTGAAAAATAGAAAGGCAAACGAAAATAATAAAATATTTTGGCAACACTTTTTCTAAAAATGAGTGCCCTAACCCTAAAATTAAGCTAACCATAAATAATATAAACATTTTCTAAAAAGTAGAAAGTTTTTCTAAAAAATAGAAATAGTTGTTTTCACATGCTCTGGCACACTAAAATGTTCAATGCCAGAGCTTGTCAGCTGCCGGGCGGCTGTACTTGTAGCGCAGACGGTTAAAGCGCTTGGTTAGAAATCGAATCGACCCTGGTTCGAGTCCCAGAGCAAACTATTTTTTACCTTTTTTTTTTTGTTTTTTTTTAAGTTTTTTTTTAAATTTATTTTTTTACTTTTTTTTTATTCCTTTTTTTATTGATGGCAAGCAGTAAAATAAAAATAATTAGGTTTATATTCAGCTATTTTCTATATACTACACATAATATAAATTGCGTTAGCATATGTAAATAAGTAAAACGCGAATGGTCAAAATTATGCAATTAGTATTCAAATGTGTTGTCCGCTTCACCCTTTACATATTATGCTCGGTTTGCCACAGCAAGTTTAAGTGCTACAATGGCCCAGTATGTAGGCCATTCGCTCCTCGCGCGGGAGACCCGGGTTCGATTCTCACGACGGACAAGTAAAAATTGTAAGTTTTTTTCATGAAGATAAAATATTAACTAATCATAATTTCTACATTCCCAATCTTCCGCAGTCCCGTAGTCCAAATTTACAACAACATTTGGCTTTGGTTAGATAAGAAATCCAAGCGCAAATACATAATAATAAATACATAACCTTTAACATTCACAATATACAAGACTCACAACGCCTGCATATGTATATAGGGAGGAGTACATAATATAAACGTATATTCAAAAAAAAATCATGATTGAACATGTTTTTTTGTTTTGTTTTTAATTTCTATTTTTTAGGAAAATTTCCTACTTTTTAGAAATTTTTGCCCTTAAATTTAGTAAAATTACCCTAAAATTTAGAAATATGACGTCAAAAAAAATCAAAAATATAGAAAAATGTGACCCTAAAATTTAGGGCGAGCTTGTCTTGAAGACAAAAGTAGGGCGATTTCCTTGACTTTAGGGTTAATTTTATTTTGAGTGTATGTATAGACAGAAATCAACAAAGAGGTTAACGTTCCAATAGATTGCATATGGAGGTACGTAATTCATAGACAGAAAAGAGATTCAGTTGCGACAACACAAAGGACGAATGTGATTTGGTGCAGCTCCCCGGAAATGATGAACTGAGATCGCGATAATGAGATATATAGACCCAGGTGATAGAGTGCAACGCCAGTTAGAGATAAACATTTACAGATAGGTCGGTTAATACGCAAACAAGTGCAAAGAAAATCGAAAAATTTTTGAGTTTTTTTTTTATTTTTCCTTTTTTTTTATTTGATTGGGGCTGGATTTTGGTAGTTTATTTGGATTAGAGAACAAGGCATGCAAAACATCGGTCGGATATACAAGTGTGTATAGGTTGGTTTGGGGAAAGATCATCGTCTCAAAAGAAAACAATATAGAACGCAACAAAGCAAAAGGCTTAAGACAAAAATAATCCAAAGCAAAATGTTCTTTTTTTTTTTTAGTCCCGCAGCAGCATTAAAAATATCAATGCCTGGGATACAGGAACTAACCGCACTACTCACAGTATATTGTTTGGCTGAAAACTCCTAAGCTCAACAGAATTCGAATTTTGTTTGTTTTATATTTTGGGTAATTTGATGCAATATAGAGACAAAGAGTATAAAAAGAAAAAGAAGAAAACACAAAATGTTCAGAATAGTTCAGAGTTTAAAATTAAAATTAATGTGGGTGGGGAGTCACAGTGTAACATAAGTTAAAGGTAACAAAGTCGTAATCCGTATTTCAAAAGAAGGTGTTAGTCAAGTGGGGACGGTGGGGGGATTCAATTCAAATCAGGTTGCAGTGCCAATTCAAGTACATTTTCAAATAATACTATATGTTTTCCTTCCATTTTTAGCTGATTACACCTTGAATGTCAAGAAACTCATTTACAGATTACAGAAATGAAAAATATTTGTGCATTTCGCACGCTTGACCCCCAGGGTTCATCGTCTATATGTACATAATTGTTTACCCCCCATTGCCGTTCCGATCGTCTGACGTCACAGGGGATTATCTAGCAACGGAAAAACTTAATCGAGTGGATTGAAAAACATTTTTTAAGCCCCGAAAGGAGGCTGTGTTGTCAGGGCCCGATAAGACTAGAACAAAAGTGCAAGACGACAACAATCAACACAAACAAACAGCAGTCGGAACAACACAAACAATAATATTTATTAGCAGTCCATTGTAAAAATAGATTAATAAATGTTAATTTTAAATTTCATAAATTCTTTTTTTCTTTTGGTTGCAATGAAGAGCCGCTGAAACAAAACAAACAGAGGCAACGAAAATATGTGGAAAATTTATTTGATTTTGTCACCAATTAGTGTCATTGCATTTTTACCGAATTTTTAGGGTTAGCTAAGAATTTTTTTCATTATTATTAGTTAATGAGGAGGAAACGAGGGATATAGGGAAAGGGGGACATGCAAAATAGACAAAAAGCAAAATTTTCTTTAGAGAAACGAGAAACTTGTTAAGCCAGACGCCAAAAATTTCCTTCGTGTGTTATGAGTTTCTGAGGATGAGTTTGCCATTTTGATATTCCCTTCCAGCTTTTTAGTGTTTTTTTTTCGATTAAAAGAAAATTAATAAAGAATTTCCCATTAGATATATTGAAGAACATAAAGTGTGAATTGGGTGAGCGTTTAGTGGTTGAAAAAGGTACAAGGTAAATACCCTAAATTTCCAATCGTAGTTTTTCTTGGCTAGTTTCTTGCTTTCCGCATTATCCTCACTGCCTGCCAACTTCACGGAGAAAGAGAGACAGAGTTCGATAGAGAAACGGAGAAAGAGAGAGAATAACACCGAGGCACACACACACACGCGCGAGTAGAGGGAGATAGTTGTAGGAGGGCGAGAAAGAGATAGCGAGCATGGCGTGGGAATAAATAATAATAAAAGTATTTAATCACAAACGGCAGAATAAGCAAAATATAGATATGTTTATCGCTAGTTAATTTAAACAAATTTTCCACATTTTCCAATTGCGTGCGTTTTTACATTTTTTTTTTGCATTTTTCCAGCTTAGCTTCGTTGCAAACTGTTTTTTTTTTTTTTAAGAAAATCAAAATCAACTTGATTAACAAAATGCATTAGAAACACACAGACACACACAGAAAAAGAGAAGTATATATAGGATAAATTAATCGATTATATAGCAATCAACGATCGAGCTAAACGTTGGGGGAAAACAGCTGGGGGAAAAGTTTACGCTTTTTCATTTCCACCTTTCCCCAATTAAAACAGTGTGTGGGCTTTGAGTTGGAGTTACATAGTCGGATCATCTAGAATTAATTGTTTACATTGCTTTTCTTTGCACGTAGAATCCGAAAAGGGGATCCTTTAAATAGTACCGTGGGCTTTTCGGCGGCCGGATCGTGTTGAGGCAAACCTACCTTATCTTTTTTGTCTTGGCGGGCATATGGAAAGCAAGGAATCACAGCTGTAACACGAGAGGCTGAGGCGATTTTGCACGCATTGATCATGATCAGCAGCTCCATCAAGTTATCGTTGATCTCGCCGGATCCCGACTGCACGATGTACACATCCTCGCCGCGCACCGATTCCCCAATTTCCACACTGCAAAAAACAGAGAGAGCGGGGGTCAGTTGAAAGGCAGGATGGGGGGTGCACTGTGGGAAAAGATCGGCCAGGTTTGACCAAGAAAGTTATAGTTTTGCAAACGAAGATAGCGTTAGATCACAGAACACTTGAAGGCATTGAGGGACTACTATACTTAGTACCATTCTTCAGAAATCAATTGCATCTAGAAAAATATCTCAGTGATAAACTGGTAAGCTAATTATAAGGAAAAGCCATATCATCAATTTGGTAATCATCGGATTTTAGGTGAAATCGTTTTTTTTAAATACGATTTAAAGCCACATTTGATTAGTTACAAATTTCATTTATTAAGTTATAATTAGATTTGAGCCAAACTTCATTGAGGTTTTTGTAAAAAAATTTTAACCAATCAAATGTGGCTTTAAATCATATTTAAAAAAGGGGCTGTCCATATATTACGTAATCACGTTTTTGCTGATTTTTGACCCCCTCCCCCCCTTTGTGCGCAAACCTAATCTTTAAATAAATACCCCCCCCCCCCAATGATTACGTAATCCCAATAATAAAATTTTTTTTTGTTTTAATATGTGGATTCAAACAGAGATGCAACCCAATCTTTAATATTGTTTATAAATGGAGTTTGGTATGACACATTCGGTTCGTATACGCTGAAATTATCTCCAACATACTCTTCGTCAAGCCATTCCAGGTCTTCGCATTCTTCGTGTGATTGAACCACTAAACATTCTCTTTCTCGCCGCCCAGCCACAAAAAAAAATTTTTTCTCTGCTTTCCTATCTAAGTTTGCAGATATATTTAAAGAAAAAAAGTTTTAAAAAAAATTCTTTAAATAAAAAAAAACATATAAAATGATTACGTAATCATTGTGCAAGACCCCCCCCTCCCCATGTAATCAAACATAATCATTTCAATGACCCCCTCCCCCCCCCCCTAGGTGATTACGTAATATATGGACAGCCCCAAAAACGATTTCAACTAAAATCCGATGTCTACATATAATATAAATTTCTTTCTCTATAAACCATCTTATATATTTTCCCTCCCTTAGAATTTAGGAAATTTCCATTGTTTGTCTCAAGCTCGCAAGTCCTTTGAGAAGTGTTTCAAATTCACAAGTTCTCAAAGTATCCTGTTCGCCACCCTCCCTTTAATTATTGATATTCTAAACAAGACACGCCCCTGCTTGCAACGCCACATTTGTTGACCTTTGACGACGCCCAAAAGAAACTGCAAGCCAACGCAATCTAATCGAAAAGTTCGCTAATGCTCTCGCACACACACATGGCGTATGCGCAATATTTGCACTGACAACTGACGCCGACGCCGCTTCGTTTATTATATTGTTTACATTTTGTTTTGTTTTGGTTTCGGTTTGGGTTCGGTTCGGGTTCCGAGCTCAGTTGGCAACTTGAACTATACGGTTTCGATACCCTTGATGTGGAATGGGGGACTTAATCAATGTTTTTAAAGGCGGAAATAAATTAGAAAATAAACTAGAGCATAGAAAAATAATGTAATTAGATTATTTTAGATGTTATTGTTTTCATTTAAAATTTTTAAAAATAAAACGAAACCTAAGAAATATTTAATTGTTTATTAAATTACCAAATCAACATCTTTTAAGAAAGGTTCTATAAAAAAATCTATTTAAGGAGGAAGCCGAAACTATTCTCTGTTCAAAAGTTAAATTCCATAAAGCAGCCAATTTCACTCAATAAAACCCTGGTTCAACTAATTCTCTCTTTGTTCGTTGTTTTTTTTTTTGCGTTCTCATGGTTATTTTGGCTTTTGTTTTTCCATTGAAGGTTAATTCAATTACATAGCGTTTCGAGCATCAGCCCTCAACCGACTATCGATTGAGCGACCTGTGCCAATGTGGTCGGTAATTAATTTGACCAATTTTTGGGGGCTATCTTTGTCATATACAAATTCGTGGAAGTAAACGCTTGTCGCGATTGCGTGTTTATTTTGTATCAAAAAAAGGCTTTTTTATTTGTTTTTATTGATAAAAACCTCTCAGGAGAGGTATATGCATTTCTTATCATCATTTGTTGGCGGCTAAATGCAGCGATTTCATCAACCTTGGGACGGATGCATTTTGGCATTAAATCATGCATTTTTGAACAGATTGCCGGGGCTGCAAAAACACTTTCACCGTTTTGCCGCCATGACATTGTTAGCATGCCGGGAAATCTTCGGAAAATCGAAGGGAAACCCGGGGAGGGGGTGAAGAAATAGGTGTGCTGGGCGTACGGGAGACTTGCGACTGGCAATTGGCCAAAAGCCGCCGCATTGCCAAACAGCTAGCAACAGTTCAGCAGCTGTTTCTTTGGCCGACCGTCAAATAGAACATTTCTGCTAGAATTCATTTCGTTTTCCTTTGTTTTTTACGTATTTTTATCTCTTTCCTCGTTTGCAGGTTTGTCTGCTCATGTGATAATGTAAACCGACAAATGAAAAGAAAAAAGGCGAAAAAACAGTTCAACTTCTCTAATTGAAATCACCAGTTTCACACTTTTTTGTATTTTGTTTGCTTAGTTCTCAAGTTGTTTGATCAAAACATTCTTTTCCTCTTTTAGGGTTCTGTTATTAAATGGAATTTGTAGAAACAGAAAAGTTTTTAGCTAACTATTTAGAATAAATATCATAAGTTTAAAAGTTGTTTTTGAAAATGTAGTTTAAAGTTTTATACATATGTTGGGTTTAGTTATCTTTATAAAAGTACTGTAAAAATAAAAACTGTTGCCAATTGTCTACCACCATGCTTATCTCAGTCTAGCGGAATCTAAATCGCTTTCGCTTAGTTTCAGCTGCTTTCGGTTGATTTATACATATTTACGCTCCTTATCACTTTTAACTCGGGCCCCTTTCAAAAGCTCGTTGATACCCAACGACCTCACAAGACAAACACGCAAATTCCTTATCGATCAAACTTTAGAGTCGAAAAAACGCCTAGTAATTGACATTTTCAGTGGGTGGTGTGTTGGGGGTGGCGAGTAAAAGCTTAGAATTGCGTGCGGAAAAACCTTCGAAATTGGAAATGAAAGCCCACTTTGGGGTTATTGAAAAATTATTATGAATTGCCAATGGAATTGGACGTGGCCTTTGGCAAAGGTCATTTCTGGCTCTTCTTAGTTTGCAGTCATAAAACTTTATGGCCTTCGCATTAATTACCTAATCGGTTTATGGGTCAATATAAATTATTATTATTATTGGTAATATCTGTAAATTCCAAATTGCTAAAATGAATTATTCACTTAACTCACGTGTGACCTAAAAAACTTAAAGAGCTATAATTTATTTATTCTCTTTTTCTTTGTCATGGTCTTATCATCCGTTATCAAGAAATTGTGCAAAAACAAATTTGTGTCCGAGTTAATACAAGTTTTCATTCGTTTAATTTTTCGTGATCTCATCTGAGCGCCCTTCAATTGAGTATAATCTTGACTAAAGCTTGATCTCTAGCCCAGACGCCTCAGCGACAAAAACAACAACAGAATCATTATCATCATCGTCTTTCGTTCGCTACTATCAATAAAAGCAATCTAGACAAAGTAAGAAACAAATAAAAGCAAAGGTTGACCCGTTACACCAGCCCCAACAATAACAACAACTAGTGCAAATTGGAGCAAAAAGAGCGCATTTAACTGTCAATAGGATATTCTGGCTGCTGTTCGAGAGAATACCAGAAAAAGCCAGAGAGAGAGGAAGACGGCCAACAAAAACAAGCCGACAAGTGCAAACAGAAATATTGAGACAACAACAAAAGTGGAGCAACAACCACTATGCACACGTGGGGGTCTGACGTTTAGAGAGAGTGAGAGAGAGAGAGGGCTCCTAAGAGAGCCCCAATGCACAATATGCGGGGGCGTCACTGCCGCAGTCGACGTCGACGTCGCAACGTCTGCCGACTCTTGATGTGGCGCTCTCCTTTCATTCTCACCTAAGAGAGCGTGCTCCCACTCTCAGCCCAGACAGCAAACGAAAAACGTGACAGCGTCGTGTTGTGGTTCTCTACTCGCAAGCATTTAATACCCTGCAATAGGTATGCCTGATTTTCAAAAGGGTTTACTTTGCGTAGAATATGTTTTGTGATTAGAGAAAACACCTAGAACCATTAATGAATATTTCTCGAATTTCTGTTCTTCATTGTAAATTTCTATGTAATTTAAAAAGTATCCCACTTATAGAAGTTTATTTCTTACATTATAGAACTTGTAAAGCATATAAATCCGAATTTAACAGAGTTTTTAGATAGCGAAAACTAAGAAGGGTATCCGCGCTTCGGCTATGCCTCTCCCTTTTTTCTTTCCGCTGCTTCGTACCTTGGTGTGTGTGCGAGCATAACAAAAACACACGCACACCGTCAAAGCGCGTATCATGTCAAAAAGCTTAGCGCGTATTATAACCTCTATTTTCGTTTCGGTTTCTTCCGTTGCCTCGACTCTTTCACCTTTTCACCGCCCCTAATTGTTTGCTAATGTGGCTTTTGTTTAATTTTATTAAAAACAAAAAGGAAAAGTTGATAACGAAAAACTTGGAATGGGTGGGGGAAAACCATGGGCGCCTTTATTTATTATTTGTTGTTGTTGTTGCATTAGCAGCTGACTGGCTGGTCTTGCGCGTGTGTGAGTGCGTGCGAGAGAGAGGCGGAGAGAAATAGAAGGAGAGGGAAGCAAAAAGCGTGCAAGCCGCAAGTCTAGACATACAAACATACACTTACACACAGCTGCTAATTTAATTAAAAATATAAAATGAAAATATAATAAATAAAAATTTTCGTTGGTTTTTTTCGGTTTCCCTTAGATCTTTTGAGTTTTTTAAAATTAAATTTAAATTCGGTGAAAATTGCACGCGACATTGGTCGAGCTTTGTGTGCCTGTGTTCGTGTGTGCTACTCTCACTCATACCAGCGCACCAGCACTATACACACACACACGAACGCACGGCTATAGCGACAAAGACGGTGTACAGTCCACTTGTTAAATCAATAAAAATAAAAAGAAATCAAGCCAAAGGTAGCCCACAAGATTCGGAAAAATCATCCAGTTTTGGGTAATCGAAACCCTCATTGATTTCCAAGTCCGATTGCGGCCCCGAATCGCCAGCAACCTTCAGCGAATGTCAAGGACCCGTCGAGCACATGTGTTTGAACAAACCGTTTTCGAAAACTAATTAGCACACTTGGAAACACACTTTGATTAACACTTGTTGGTCGCCCAACAGAGGCGATTCGCTCGCAGGACTCTCTACTCACCAGGTCTCCAAGTTGCTGAACTTCTTCGTGACCACCTTGCCGAGATCGATGCCCAGGCGATCGACGATCCGCTGGGCCAGGTCCGGATGCGAGGTGCCCGAAAACACTTTGATGTTCGGCATTCTGGAGTGGATTAAATTTAGACAACCAGCCTGTTTCTCCAAATTGTCTCGGATCAAACTTCTAGCGCGTACCGGATTAGCAGAACGAACTGGCATCACACAACCTGCGAGTAGAAGTTTTTATTATAAATTTTTTTCGCCAAAAGTGGGGGCAGCGACGTCGCCGCCTTATCGGTGTGCTCGCGCGAGCGTAAGAGAGAGCGCCGTTCGCTCTTTAAGAGAACAGTGGTGCGCAACTCGCTCTTTCGGGCTCTCTTTGGTTCAAAGCCACCCCAATCTCCAGACCATGTGATTTTCCTACGTGTTATTTCTTTTCTCCAGGGAACTGAAAAGCTATCGATGTCGATTTCGGTCTTTTAAAGCGGTTCGATAGGCTTTTTATAATTTAAATATTATATTAAATTTTATTTCACAAATTTAAATATTTTAAAGTTTGAGGTCAATTAGTTTTATAATTTCATTCGAAGGTATTAATTTGAAATTTTAAGGCTAGTACTCAACTCAACAAAAAGTCGTCAAAACGTCAAAAAATTTTATTTCATATGAAGTTTTTGTTTTGGACGACTTTTTGTTCGGTTGAGTACTAGGCCTTAAAAAGAAAAGTTTAGCTTAAAAATATATTTATTTTTTAATGAAAAAATTTAACACTAAATATTTTAAATAAAAATATGCAATAACCTTTTCTAAACTATTTAATTAAAACTGAAAATAAACTAAATGCAGACATTTATGTAACATGTATATGTTAATTTTAATTTTAATATATTTTTGTTTTTTATTTTAAATATTTTGGTTTTTAGGAAATTCCAGATAAGGGACCAATATATTCCTAATATGGTTGAAAATATAAAACTATTACGAATAAATATGTCTGACATTTTTGCCCTGTTTATACTTATTTTATTGGTAAAATATTTTTTTCCATCCCAGTGCAATTTATAAATTTTTAAGCATAAAAAATATGCTGGCATGCCAACAGGCGCGCGCCAAATGAAAAGCTTTTGAGACGAGCTAAACAGCTGTTCCACGGATGTCCCAACTTGGCCATGAAAATCGCACACACACTCACGGACAGCAGAAGGGAAAGAATGTGAGTTCTAGGACATAATCTACGCACCATTCTGCTCGTTCTCGTTGCATTTCTTATCGGGCATTATTCACTAATCAACTCCCGAGATCAAGGTGCTGCGACAGGTAAGCGGCGACTGAGAAGAGTGATGTTTTTTTAGTGGCCTGTTAAACAACAAGTCGCACTCACAGCTGTTTTTCCCCCAGGCTAACTGAAAAGTGCACTGTTTTAGCGACAATTGGGGATTGAGATTAGCAGCAGCAGAGCGCCGCATCTGGCGAAATTGAGCGAGCAAATGGAACTGAGCGCCGTACAACATGGCGTATGCGTCCATTACACATACGCACCGGTGCACACACACATGCAGTGAGCTAGAGCGGGAGAGAGAGCTTCAGAGAGAGGCCAAGGATGAAGATGCGCAGTGGCAGTTGATGCCACTGAAACAGCTTTCGGGATGCCACAAATACAAATACTATGCTGTGCTTTATTTCTCTTTTTTAGAATCAGCTGTTTTCAGTAGGCAATTTCCATTGAATTTTAAATACGTCATA
The DNA here is from genome assembly GCF_030179915.1 of Drosophila takahashii. Lineage (NCBI taxonomy): Eukaryota > Metazoa > Arthropoda > Insecta > Diptera > Drosophilidae > Drosophila > Drosophila takahashii. The sequence continues at coordinate 16,253,350 of NC_091680.1, forward strand.
TTGCAGTTTTAGATATTTATAAGCCTATTAACTGCCACACTTGGCAAAAATTGTAGCAATTAAAAATAAAAGAAAATTATTAAAAACAGGAAAAATAATTATTTTAGCAAAAAAATCAAGATTTAAATTGTTTTATTGCCAATATAACCTGCAGGTCAGCTTATCTTTGTTCGTGATTTTGCATTATTAAATAATTATTATTACATAGAAATAAAAATAAACTATAAATATATTTTTAAGGTCAAGGGCCTTAAAAAATCTAGGATCTAAGACAATAAAAAACCTTCATATTTTCCCACTTTAAATATCAATGTTCTAAATAAATTTTTACAAAATAACCATGGATTTTTTTTCGGTGCATCCTTGCCTTGTACGGATTTCAATTAGTTCTGGAACAATTGTTGCTCTGCAAACATTTATACAATTGATAGCAGCAGGAATGTTTTGTTTTCTAGAATGCCAAACTCTCAGCACCGGGGTACAGTTTTTTCTTTTCGTTCCACGGGGGCTCGTCTTTGCTTTTCCTGCCCCTGAGATGCTATCTTGTTGTTTGTGCAACTGTACCTGGGATGCTGAACAAAAGAACGTCGCTGAAAACACTGCGATTTGTTAAATTGTTTTTGCGTGCCGAAGGCTAAATATAAACGAACTAATGCCAAATGCTGACGTACTCTTCTCCGTGTTTTATCCCTAAAAACTGACGCAAATGGCGTTGCAAGTGGGGCGTACGTACGAAAATAATGAAAGTGGGGATCGCGGGGTGGTGGGGCGGAAACCACGTGCCGAATGCGACGCACGTTTTGAGTCGAGAGGAAAACAAGGGCACGCACACATGATATCGAAAGCAGGGAATAATACAATACTCAGGACTTACTTGAAACATGTGCAGTTGAAAGGTGTCGCAAGTACTTTCAGACTATAAACTATTAATCACTATGCGATGCGGATGGTTTAGCACGTTGGTCAATTGAATAGTGACGGTTGTAGTTTTTGATTCCGCTTGCATGCAGCCGCTTCTCAGAAAATGCAAAAGCTGAATGAATCACAAAATGCTTTCGAATCGCATTTGAGCGAGGGAAGTTGAGTTTCTGGAGTTGTAGTGTGCGAGAACAAGAGATAACGAGAGGGAAGGCTAACTCCAAAAGTCGAAGCTTACACACCCTTAAAGAACAAAAAAACCGGTATAAGTACACATGTACTTGCGACTTAAAATATAAATAAATGTTTTGTAGAATTATACACTTTTTATGATCAAAGAAACCGCTTTCAAGGCCCCTACACTTTTATTAAAATTAAAATTTTTACAAATTTGTTAGCCTACCTAACCTACTTTAAAAACCATTAAAATATGGACATTCTGATTAAATTTAGACTATCATACCAATGCCACTTAATTTTCTTATACTAATGCGTTTGGGATATGTACATGGATCTTTTATAAGGTAGGAGATTCTTCTGTGTTGCATATTCTGGTCAGAATTATAGTATCCTTTGAAAGGGTATTTTAAGGAGAGCAGGAGAGTGGAAGAGCGCTGGATAGAGAGGCAGAGAGAGCCGGCATTTTTGTTAGTATCGGTCACTCGCTTTGTTTTGGGGCGAAACGAAAGAGCGGCGCAAAAAGGGGAGCATAAACACGTGTGGCCAACAGGCAAAAGCAAAAGAGGCCGAGACTCTTCCATTTGAATTTAGTCTCCAAATGTTTATTGGGTTATTTTTCTTATCCGAAAATTGTTGCTGTGTTGGTCGCAAAACTTCCCCACACGCTTTTGCTGACACGTTTTATTTTTCTCGATCGCCATTTGTGCGAAACGTGAATTTCGGTAGTAAAAGAGAATGACGAGTTGGAGGTTTTCTAAGGCGGGTAGCATACCCTATAAGTGGGTCGTCAAAGGTGCATTGAATCCCTTTTTTTTAAATCCAAGTATCTTGATTTGCTGTTAATATTTTTCAATAGTGATACAAGACTGGATAAAATTAATTTAAAATCTTTATACAAAATAAAGACTTTCTATAACACCTTATATACCCAGCTGTACCCATTATAAACCCAAGATCGTATGGCGCATAATTAATGCTTGTCTATTATTTTCGGACTGTTGCCAAGAGAGGCCTACGCCTTAGAAGAATAAACTTCTTATTTTTGTTTATAAGAAGCAAAACTAGTTTCAAATTTCCGACCGCAGACAAGGTAGGTGAGCGTAATAGAACCATATTACTGAGGTCATAAGAACTTCGATTATTATGAATTCTGTGTATTCGGTGTTCAAGATCAGAGGCGCAGTGGAAAATAACCTTAGCTCTGTGCCAATGAAAAGCTGCGGCTGATTTATGCGATGGTATAGGGGTTCTGTTCTGGGTGGCGGATTTTTGATCCAATTTTTGATCCACGATGATGTTAATAGAGCGAATCAAGATAAATCATTAAAACTAAATCTAGTTATTTTTTTTATTATGTTATTTTAGAATCCAGTTCTTTTATCTAGAAGAGCTGGGCCATGAATTCTCACGCTATGGCGGTGGAGATTCCTTTGGGTTGTGACCCAGTTTCTCAGATGCCTTTCTTAGAAGAGGATCCTTCTTGTGAAGACGGAAAACCAAATCAAGATGGAGACGGACTAAGTGCTCCACCATCAGAACCCGTGGAACCCCTTGAGAAACATCAACCATTGGTAGGATATCCCTCAGGATTCTTGCAATATCCCCCAGGACAGCAACCCATTGTCACTCAACCTAAGGACTGGAAAACTGTAATACCAAACTGTTCACGCGGACTGGAGTACCTGGCGACCATTGACCAGCTTCTGGTTAAGCAGAAGGTCGAAATTTTCGAGGCCATCACTGGTTTTGAGACCAACAACCGGTACTCCATCCAAAATGCCTTGGGACAAAAGGTGTTTTACGCGGTGGAGGACACAAACTGTTGCACTCGCAACTGCTGTCCCGAAAGACCCTTCCACATGAAGATTTTCGACAATTATCTCAAGGAAGAGGTGATTCACCTGCACCGTCCCCTGGGCTGCTCCTGTATCTGCTCTCCCTGCTGCCTGCATAGCATTGAGGTATCGGCTCCACCCGGAAACGTGATCGGTAGAATCCAGGAGGAGTGGTCCATTTGCAGACCCTGCTTCCGCATCCTCAACCAAAGTGGAGATCTAGTGCTGCGCATCGAAGGACCCTCATGTTTTTGCTCAACTTGCTGTAATGTCAACTTTAATGTGGGTTTGCTCCATACAATAATTTTTTATTATTAATTTTTTTTTTCATTTTTCATTAGGTGCTATCTCTGAATGGTGAAGAGGTCGGCAGGATAACAAAACAGTGGTCGGGACTTGGTCGTGAATTGTTCACCGATGCAGACATGTTCGGCATGACCTTTCCAATGAACATGGACGTTAACCTAAAGGCAGTTCTACTGGGCGCAACATTCCTAATCGATTTTATGTTCTTTGAAAAGCAATGTGACTGCTGTTTCAGGTTTTTCAATTGTTGCCTTGGTTGCCTTAATAATGCATAAAAAATCTGCTTGCGCGTACTTATCTAAAAGTGGATAAGACTGAAACCTCAGAAGACTGAAACCTGATTCGAAGTTTATCTGTGTCATTTGTTTACAAACCTTATTTATTGTCAAATAGGCAGGAAATTTATAAATGTATTGGAATATTATTTGTTATAAATGTATTTTTGTTATGTATAAAAATGTTAATAGAACAAACTTTTCTAATAAAATATATTCATCGAAAATAGTTATAGTAAGTAATTATGTCACGATTGTGAAAATAATAATCTTAAAACGACTTTCATATTGAATATTCGAATTCACTTAACGTTTGAAGTCGATGACGATTTTTCGCGCCGATTTACAGAACCCCTTGCGATGCGCCAATCGATAGGGGAGCTTTCAGAATTTTTGGCCATGCGGCGCGCTGGTCATACTAAAAAACAAAAAAAAATAGCACAGGCAAAATAGTCGTGCTGAGGCGCTGTAAAAAGTCATTTTTTTTTGACGAAATTGGGATATTGAGTTTGTTATTTGTTGTGTGCTGGTCGAGCTCGTTGCTTCGACTATTTCGAAAACCAAGCGAGGGGAGCGACCTTGGAGGCCACCGACCAGTCGTAATTTACGCAACGCACCACAAAATCCGCAAAATTGCACAGGGGCCAACAACAAAAACAGAGGGCGAACAGAGAAGAGGAGAGGCGGAGAAAGGAGAACGGCGAACGGAGCACACGGAGAGAACAGAGAAGAGAGCCCGAGAAACAGAAGAAACATCATGGCGAACATGGCCGTGTCGCGGATCAAGAGGGAGTTCAAGGAGGTGATGCGCAGCGAGGAGGTGAGTTTCGGGGACCAAGGACGAAGGACACTTACCCGCTCCCTCGGCATCGCCAGCTGCACCACCGCCACCCTTACCGGAGGTGCAGGGGATGGGGTCCATGTCCACGGACTTTGGTTCCATTTTTTGGCGCGCTTCTTGGTGCCGTGTTAAATTGCTAGAATATCGATATGTCGACCCAAAATGTAAACAGAATTGTATGATTTGTGTATTAATATTATTCATTCGTTGCCCCTGACAGATCGTCCAGTGTTCCATCAAAATCGAACTGGTCAACGACAGTTGGACAGAGCTGCGCGGCGAGATCGCCGGACCGCCCGACACGCCCTACGAGGGCGGTAAGTTCGTCCTGGAGATCAAGGTGCCCGAGACATATCCCTTCAATCCGCCAAAGGTAAGAATGTACTAAGGATAAAACTGGGAGATTTCTTAGAACCTTTCAAGATTTTAAGCAATATTTATAAAAATGTCTACCAAAAGTTCTACATCATTTAAGTGAGCTAATGATACTGATATTATTGATAAGGATATCTTAGAACACTTGGGGCCGTTTTCTCGTCCGCCTGTTAAATTTAAAGTAGGGTTAAAACTCTGATTTCCCATACGATTTCAAGGTTTTAAATTTAACTTTAAATTTAACAAACGCACTAGAAAACGACCCTAAAAATCCTATTTCCTTGAAAAATGGTTTGTGTGCCAAAACTTGGAGTACACAGAGAAAAAAAGACCAAAAATAATCATTCATCGGGTATTTTTTCATATCAATTTTGGTCCCATCTGTTTTCATATCAAAATCATATTTCCAATCATATGATTTTGTACTATATTGATATGAAAACATACCATTTTCTTATGGAAAAATTGATATGAAACAATATCAGTTCCATATTGTTCCGTTTTTTTCTCTGTGTAACCATTGAGAGCCATAAAATGCATCACTTTCAAAAAACGCCGAAGGTAGTTTTTAAACAACTGATTTTGTACATTTTATAGAATTTTTAGATAATTATTATAGATAAACAATAAATAACTAAGAACAAATTGAGCACTATATCATAAAATTATTAGATTAAAGTAATTACACTCCTTTGGTCATTAAAACAAACAAATTTTGTGTTTGTAGTGATTCTAACAATAATAAAATCATAGAGAAGCATTCAAAACGCCCAATGACTCAACTGGATTTTGAAAAAGATAAAAAGAAATGACTTTAATTATAATTCTTGAGTAGCTCATGACTAGGTTTTTTTTTTAAAGTTAAATCGGGAACTAAATAATCCTCGTTATTAGGTTCGTTTTATAACGCGCATCTGGCACCCGAACATTTCGTCGGTGACGGGCGCCATTTGCCTGGACATTTTAAAGGACAATTGGGCCGCGGCGATGACGCTGCGCACTGTTCTGCTGTCCCTGCAGGCGCTCCTGGCCGCTGCCGAGCCAGACGATCCCCAGGACGCTGTGGTGGCCTATCAATTCAAGGACAAGTACGACCTGTTCCTGCTGACCGCCAAGCACTGGACGAACGCATATGCCGGCGGTCCGCACACCTTTCCCGATTGTGATTCAAAGATCCAACGTCTCAAGGACATGGGCATCGACGAGCACGAGGCGCGCGCCGTGCTCTCCAAGGAGAACTGGAATCTGGAAAAGGCCACGGAGGGCCTGTTCAGTTAGCTTGCCCCAGCCACACCATCATCAGTACCATTCATGGAGGCGGCAGCACCAAGAACACCGGAAACTTCAGCATCAACCTTTCAGATCGGCAATCACGCTAAATTCTAGTACCCCAAAACACACAAAACAAAATATTTTTCGTAAATTTTTGTCCACAAAATGGCATTGCCCTGTAACTATATCAATTGTCTATTCTGTTTTCTATTTTTATGATTATCGTGCACCTTTTGCCGCTGGGTGGGTCCCCAAAAAGGTTGAACCTTTGGCCATGCCCGCGCTTCATCAAGCAGTTGCATTTATTTGCAGGCCCTTTCTTAAACAATACTGTCTTTTTCCATTTCAACCTTAATTTATACCACACAAAAAAAAAATGATTTAAAAAATTAAATGTGAAAATGAGAAGTGTATAACAAATCGAAGTCTTTGTAAATTGCGTTAAGTTAATAAATAAATAAACAAATATTAAGAAAAGCTAATGAGCAGCTATGATTTTTGATAGGCCCAGACTGAATATTGTGCAATTTTTAAGGCTCTTTCTGACGCCAAAACCTAAATAAAATCCAAATTCTTGGTAATTTACAACCCAAATTTCTGCTAATCATATAATCATATTTAAAAAATCCCTAATATGATGCAATACAATTGTTTATATATTTTTTTCTACATTTTCAATTAATTAATTTGTTCTACATATTCATAGGAATATTTATGATTTGCGCTAAACATTTGACTAGTACATTTGGTGACTAAATATTTGGTCTACGATCGTTGCTGGTGAATGCAATTAACTCTTCAAAAACGAATTTCTACTTGTGCTTTTGCTTCGACATGACGGAAACGGAGGATCCACCGGTTGTAATTGCAGATCCCAGACAGGCGTTGCTGCTCTGGGGCACTGAGAGGCCAGTGGCGTTGGTTCCTTGGATGTTGTGATGACTGTGCCGCTGCTTAAGCATCTCCTTCCACTCGGACTCGAGCCGCACATAGGAGCCACCGAGCGGTTGGGCGTTTTGGACCAAACACTGATCCGTTCCGGTCTTTTTGGTAACATAATTTGCCACTTGCTTCATGATCTTCTCCTCGAAATCTCGCTGGTGATCCTGGTTGCTGCGGGCCGACAGATCGCCGGACCAAAAACGCCCCGATACATCGGTGGGACTTGAAAAGTAAACAGTATGTATGTATTTTTTATTGATATCCTACACTCATAGAAATTTTTACCCTAAATCGCCCTAAAAAAAACAGACTTTTCGACCGTTACGATTCGTCCGTGTATTTAGCAAAATTTTTCTAAAAAATCCCTATGGAAATTTGTTTTAATAAAGGGTGATTTTTCTTAAATTGAGAAATATTTTCCTGTTTTAAGGTGATTTGCCCTAAATTTTAGGTGTATTTTTCTAAAAGTAAGGTGTAAATTTAAGGTGTATTTTTCTAAAAGTAAGGTCGAATTAACTGCCCTAAAAATTAGACAAATTAAAAAAAAATTTTAGGGCGATTTTCTAAAATGTAGAAAATTATTTTTATGAGTGTAATCATGCTTACCGCTTTCGTGATTTTTTTCCACGCGTTTTCCTGGGCGGTGGACGATGCTCCGACTCGCAACCATCGCTGCTGGAACTGTAGTCCTCATCATCGTCGTAAACGTTGCGCATGCGTGGACGCAGGCATCTGGCATCATCCTCGCTGGTGGACGTCGTCTCGGAATCGGTGCTGGTGTCCATTTGGTAGCGCGAACCGCGCATCCGACGGCTCACCCGGTGGTTGGTCACTGGAGAAAAGAGATTACGACTGAACACATCGCCCAGTAATCCAGTAACCCACCTCTTTTCAGGACACTGTCCATGCAGAGTTGCGGTAAAAGTCCTTGGCGACATCGCTGGGGAGTCAGTGAGATTCCCTGCCAGCTGGGACTGATCTCGCCGGCGGCTGCCAGTTCCTGGATCCTCAGCGGTGGCTGTTCGCACAAGGCATAGTTCTCGCCCACCAACTGGGCTATGGCCAGGATGGCACGCTCGCGATCCGTCTCCACCAGGACACTGTGCTCACGGAACTGGCAGCCCTGAAAAGTAATTTATTAATAGCAGATAACTAGGAACTGTATTTACAGTCAGTCACAAAAGTATTCGTTGCGAGGTGTTTCACAAAGAAATTGAGTTATTTTTTTTTAGGTAAGTTGCTAGTTGATTTTTATAAACGATACCTAATTTTGTCGTTTGTTTAATGCTCTTTTAGACCAAAGAAAGAAACATTAAAAAACAATTTTTTTATATTTTATTATAAAAATCTAAAAATACTTCGGAAAATTGTGAGGCCTTATTTTTGGTTTTAATCGTTTAGAACAGCAATGAAGCTACTTTTTGTAAATTTTTTTTATATTTTATATATTTGCACACACATTGCAAAAACTGATAAAATTAATAAAATAATGAATATGTTACGTTAATGTTAAAAAAAAAAACTCAATTTGTTTGCAAAACACCTCGCAACGAATACTTTTGTGACTGACTGTACATTTATACAAACATTTGGCCCCGGCAGCGTCTCGTAGCGGAAAGCCTGCTGACCGCAGCAGGAGAAGCGTCCGGCGGGTCCGGCATTGCCCACGGGACCCAGGAAGTTGGGCGTCTCCGGATGGAAGCGACACCAGTGCATCTGGTAGACCGGAAAGTGAGCCTCGCAGGTGCAGCAGTAGAGATAATGGCAGTGACCCCACAGCTTCCAGTACACCTTCCGCCAGGACTTGAGCTCCTTGAACAGCTGCACGATGTAGACATTCAGATCCCAGTTGGCATCGCGCACATGGTGGCTCATCAGTTGGCCCCAGCGATTCAGCCGTATATTGCTGGGCACACAGCTCACGTAGGATTTCATCGTGTTGGTCACGCAATTGAAGCAGCGGGAGCAGCGAAACAATCCGGACATGCTGTAGAAATGTCCCCTCAGTGCCTCGGGATCCGGTTCGCTGAGGGACTGAATCAACTTGGTCCACAGACGCGGTGTCACTCGCTCCTTCTTATCCCTCACCATCTCCAGCTCCAGATTGGTGAACATGGCCGCCAGTCGGGTGACCAGGGCATCATTCAAGCACGACAGATTCGTGGATGTGCGGACCACTTCGCTGAGATGAGCGTGACAGAAGGCCAGACACTCGAGCAGCAGGGGTTCCATCTGCAGAAAGCTGGCGGACACCAAAATGGGCACCACATTATTGCCATCCAACTGCGGCCCGCTGCTCTGTGTGGCAACTGGCAGATCCTGGCTCTGGGCACTGTGCTTGATCCACTTCATCAGCCAGTCGAAGATGAGAATGTCGCAGTGCACCGAAATGTCCATCTCCTCTAACCTTTGACCCGCTGTCACGTCCGCAAAGTAGCCCATCTTGGTCACCAGCAAATGTTGCGGGCACGTGAAGTCCTTCGAGGTGTTCTTCACCTCGTCGCAGACGTGGATCACCACCTCTGGTCTAGCGGGATAAAGCATAATTCAATTAAATTTATAATACAAATGAGGGAAATACTTGCTTTACAAATGTCTTATCTAAACTACTATAAAAGTGGACCTCTAAAAAACGGTCAGTAGAAAATTTCACCCACACAAATTGACATAAAAACCTAAAAAAATCACATTAATTACTAAAATAATATATAATATTTCTTATAAACTTTAAATTTTTTTAACTTAAAAATCCAACTAAATTATATATTTTTTACTCAGTTTAAATACTCTTTAAAATCGTTAGTGACCACTTGATAAGGTCATAATAAATTAGTATACTTAATAAATAAATACCAATAAATAAAGGATACTTACTCCTTTCTCTCCTGCCTAGCATGCTTGCTGTCCTTAACCAGCAGCAGGGATTTGCGTCTGCCGGCATTTAATCCAGCTGTCTTGGGAATCGGCTCCTTGATCATGGCCCGTACCATACTGTTGGATATCGGATCTGGGTGCAGTGCATCTCCGCCGGCATGTGCCTGCTGAAGGCAAGGAGCCGAGGGAGTAGCTGCAGGCAAAGGCCCATGGGTGTGGCCGAGCTCCATTAAAGATTTTGAGGCTCCCGAGGGAAGAGGAGCCGCCGGTGGTGGGACAGGATTCGGATTCGGAGTGGGAGTGGGCGATGTCTGGGTGAGACTCTCCTTCGGTGGCTGGAGCTGCTTGGGCTTTGTCTTGCCAGTCTGCAGCTGGGTGGGCATGGGAACCGGGCATATGAAGGACAGCACCGAATCGAGAACACCCTCATTTATGGCCGCATCCAGTTGCTCGCCCAGTTTGGGATGCAGTCCCCGATAGGTGGACTCTGGACGGGATGAGCGGCTGTGGTGGCTGTGTCCCGAACGCAGTACACTGGATTTCGCTTCCTGCAGCAAACGACTCTCGTCCGTGTGACGAATACTGGAATTCCGGGAGGGACGTCGAAGTCCGAGTAGTGAGTTGACCAGCGGATTGTCCGCCAGTTGGGCGAAATCAAACTCGTCCTTTTTGAAATTTCTCTTGGTTGCGGTGGAGGACGCACTGCCCTCCATCGGCGGCACCGGCTCCCTAGTGTGTGGTTTCCCCATATCGGCCTTCGCTATCATATCGTTCACATGACAGGACAGTTTCAAAAACTCTAGGAATTCGTTCAAACTGATTTGAAACTCGGCGCCGCCATTCCCGGAATCGATGGATTTCTGGGAGGGAGCCGTTTGCGGTTCCTCCGGCTGGCCAGCCGAGGCTCCCTCGTCGGAGCCCGATTTCTGCATCCTGACCAATGCACAAATCAATGGGAACTGGCCACTATTGATTGATTTCTACGTTACTCCTGGCAACAGTGCAGTTATGTAGAAAAAAAAGAAAAACAATGCAACTGGTGACCCCAATTGATTTTTTCAAACCATCAAATTCCAAAGTCTTATTAATTACTTGATTAAAATAAAATATTTAAGTATAAACAATAGGGTGGGTCGATTTGAGACCCCAAAAATCGTATAGGGGGAACGTAATCTTTAAAGGATTCTAAGCCATATTGGCGAACATACTTATGGTCTAAAATTTAGATTATTTACTCACGATTTTACCTGTTTGAATTTTTACGTATATTTATATTTTGAGATTGAAAACAAAGTAGAGGGTATCTGATGGTCCTGACTTCATTTTTTCCATATTTAGATGCCTGTTAACCCAAAACTTTTGTATTTCTAAATTGAACCACTATAACGGATTTTTAAAATTCGTTTTTTTCCATCTCTACCTTTTTTTTGTTTAGAAGGTTTCGGTGTTTTGCACGTGAGTTCAAACATGAAGTTCTATATATATTTTAAGACTAATACAAATTGTTAAGTCATATTTTTTTTTTAGCAGAGGTTTTTAGACAGAAAGCAAGATTGGTAAGCACCGGTGCTATAATTGTAATAATATTTTGCTGGACACTTATAAAAAATACGTAATTTTAAATTCAAAATGGGGCTGCCAATCGATTTTGTACACCACTTTCATCGTAAAATTTGGTTTTTGTCTTCGCTGTTTTTCGGTTGTGTGAAATATATATCGATATATGTGCGATAGCAGCTATGAGGATAGGATATATCGAAGAAGTGTCACTCTCTAGCGATCTTTCATTTTTCAATCGGAATCCAATTGGAGTTCTCCCTCCCGATCAGAGGAGGCCTCCACCAGCGCCGAAATGCGCGCTCCACAGCTTCCCCTTGCACTGTACTGTAGGTATTATTCATGGCCCTAGCCATGTCTTTTTCTTGGGCCATTGTAAAATAAAAAAGAAAAATATAAAAAGCAAAAGATATAAAGAAAAAAAAAATAAAAGAAAAAGTCAAATATAAAGTACAGAAAACCTCGACTATCAAAAATCTTATGTGCTCCCGAAGGAACTCCAGCTCCTCCCTATGGGCACAATAGTGGCGGGGTCATTCTCGGACTTTCTGAAAGACCCCCGCAGAAGCTCCCACCTTTCCTTGAAGTATATCACTACGGATATAAAATGAGGATGTAGCTGATGATGATAAAATATACAAAATATACTTGCCTGTTTTCCTAAAGAGCCTCGATATGCCCACCCCTGCCTGCCGCCTCTCGACTCTGGAAAACCCAGAATTGTGGTACAGGCACGGGTAGCCATGTCTTTTTCTTGGGCCATTGTAAAATAAAAAAGAAAAACATAAAAAGAAAAAGATATAAAGAAAAAAAAAATAAAAGAAAAAGTCAAATATAAAGTACAGAAAACCTCGACTATCAAAAATCTTATGTGCTCCCGAAGGAACTCCAGCTCCTCCCTATGGGCACAATAGTGGCGGGGGTCACTCTCGGACTGTCTGAAAGACCCCCGCTGAAAATGAGGATATAGCTGATGATGATAAAATATACAAAATATACTTGCCTGTTTTCCTAAAGAGCCTTGATATACCCACCCGGCCTGCCGCCTCTCGACTCTGGAAAACCCAGAGTTGTGGTACAGGCACGGGTAGCCATGTCTTGTTCTTGGGCCATTGTAAAATAAAAAAGAAAAACATAAAAAGAAAAAGATATAAAGAAAAAAAAAATAAAAGAAAAAGTCAAATATAAAGTACAGAAAACCTCGACTATCAAAAATCTTATGTGCTCCCGAAGGAACTCCAGCTCCTCCCTATGGGCACAATAGTGGCGGGGGTCACTCTCGGACTGTCTGAAAGACCCCCGCTGAAAATGAGGATATAGCTGATGATGATAAAATATACAAAATATACTTGCCTGTTTTCCTAAAGAGCCTTGATATACCCACCCGGCCTGCCGCCTCTCGACTCTGGAAAACCCAGAGTTGTGGTACAGGCACGGGTAGCCATGTCTTGTTCTTGGGCCATTGTAAAATAAAAAAGAAAAATATAAAAAGAAAAAGATATAAATAAAAATATAAAATAAAAGAAAAAGTCAAATATAAAGTACAGAAAACCTCGACTATCAAAAATCGTATATGCCCCCGAAGGAACTCTAGCTCCTCCCTATAGGCACAATAGTGGCGGGGGTCACTCTCGGACTTTCTGAAAGACCCCCGCAGAAAATGAGGATATAGCTGATGATGATAAAATATACTTTCCTGTTTTTCTAAAGAGCCTCGATATGCCCACACCTGCCTGCCGCCTCTCGACTCTGGAAAACCCAGAGTTGTGGTACAGGCATTGATGGTCCTGCACTTCTGCGATCAGCGCCAGTTGAAAACTGGAAATTGGAATGCCAGCACCCTTTCGGCTCTAGAAAACCCAGAGTTGTGGTACAAGCATGGGTTGTCCTGAACTTCTGCGATCAGCGAAGAACGAAAGAACGAAATATTAAAAATTTTAACTAACTTTTATTAATGCGGGATAAAATTAAAACAAATTTAATTAATTCCCTCTGCCCCGCCCTCAGCGTACGAAGCCACGTTCGAAAACCGGACAAAAAAAATCCTGCCTCGGCAGCCTGAAATTATATGCCGGCGGTGGCTTCACCGGGGCGGCTGGGGCCACTGTTGTGGGTTGGGTCCTATAAAATAAAATAAAAACAATAATATCAATAAATAAACAAGAAGGCCATCAAAAGCTTATATACACTTTCAGGTCACTCCTACCAAATTTATTCGGTCCCTATTTCGTAGGATCCGCCCGTTCAAAAAGGGCTGCCGCAACTAACTCCATAATTGCGTCATCGCAGCCCTTTGCCCTCCCTCCATTAGCGTCCTAACCCACGTTCGGAAACCGGACAATAATCTGAGGGAGGAGGCGGTTGGGTCACACATGAAGAGGACCTGCCTCGGCAGCCTGAAATCGTATGCCGGCGGTGGCTCCACCGGTGCGGCAGGGGCGCCCTGGTCCGCCACTGATGCGGTCTCGGCAGTGAAGTCTGGAAGTGACTTCTCACTCAGAAGTGAAATACCCAGATTTTTCCAATTTAAAGCCTAATAAATAAAATACGTGAAGTGCACAAAAAACGTAACGAAATACGTGAAATAGGAAAGCGCGCGTGGTCGATAACCGATTGATAATTGCCAGTGAGACCGTTTGCTGGCATTGCACATATCGATATTGAATACTATCGATGTTATATACATATATAAAATATACATATATCAAAACATATATATACACAAATTCATTGATTTTGTCAACGTAAAACATACAGCGGAGCAGTTAAATCTGAATGCAGTTAAATAGGCACGGCCAACTGAATTGGAAACGCTGGAGCGGCACAAGTGCGGCGGCAATGCGAACGGACTGAAGACTCTTTTTCACCTGGGCCGCTGTCCAATCAGAACGCTGCTCCCAATCAGAACTGTGGGCTGGGGGTGGGCAAAGAAATCCGGATACGGGGGGCAGTAGCGAAAAAAAAGAGGCAACACAAGCTAAGCGACCAAACGAGCGATGGCAAAATGACCAGGGATCTGAGATTGCGGATCTAGTAGCGGATACGGCCGTAAAATGCCCCGGAACACTTGCAGGCCAAGTGGATGCGCTGCTAGCCAGGATGAGGAGCCGGAGGCGAGTGCGAATAATAATAATAATAACAACAATGACAGCCAAAACACCAGCAATAACGAGGGCATCATCAAGCAGGAACTGGAGGCTGCTCCGCCGGTTTGCCACCGGAAATCGGAGCGCCGGAGAGTGGCCCGCGATATCTTCCTGGTCTTCGAGGAGCAGACCACCCGGCGGCGGGGGAAGGGGGCGCGGGGCAAGGCCACCAGGGCCAAGCAAAAGTTCGGACACCTGAAGGTGGCCAATACGCCGCGTATCAATAAGAATGTGCTGCGCGAGATCAAAACGGAACCAAAGTGCAGCGCGGAAGTTACGCCGCCGGCTGCTGCTCCAGTTATTCTACCCATTCCCGCACTGAATCCCCTCGCTGCTCCCCTGAATCCTCTCCTGCCGGAGGCGGAGGAGCAGGAGCAGCAGCAGCAGCCGGCAGCCAAATCCTTGCCGCGAGTGGCGGCCGTTAAAATGGAAACCAAAACAACAGTCACATCCTTAGCCAATGCATCCAATGTGGCGGCTCCGTCGGCGACTCCGTCTCCCAAGCGGATCAGTCCCAAGCCCAAGGCTCCAGAGGAGGTAGCTGCCACTATTCCTGCCCCTTCCGCACCAGCCACCTCGCCGACGACGCCCAGCGTCAATCCGATCTTCCTGTGGGTCAAACAGGACGACACGCGCATCGTGGAGGTGCGCTGCGAGGATTACGACAAGCGGAACAGGATACGCCTGACCAAGACGACCAATGGCTGGCGCTCCATGCCGCGCACAGATGCTTCCTCGACCAGGATAGTCAAATTCTTCCACGGCTCCGCTTCCTCCGCTCCTCTGATGAAGGTCAAGCGCGAGCAGCACCTGCAGCGACTGGAGGAGGAGGAGGATCAGGAGCAGGACCAGGAGCAGCCGCCAGAGCAGGCGGAGCAGCAGTTGCCCTCCATTGGGCAGACTCTGCTGCAGGATTGGGATGACAGTGCCACACAATTGCCCGAGGAGATTGACGAGGAGGAGGCGGAAGAGGAGGAGCAGCAGGAGGAGGAGCAACAGAATAACCACCTGACCACCGTCCTAGAGGACGTGGTGGTTCTGCCGCCTGCCCCCGAGCCCGAGACACCGCCCACGCCCTGTTTCGATGGCCTGCTGGACAGCGAGGAGACGAATGCTTCGACCAAGGCCACCAAGACCAATACGCCCACATATCAGAGCTCCACGCCGTCGCCGCTTCAAATGCAGCTGTGTCCCAAGACGGGTCTGTTTCTGCCCAAGGGCGATCTTGCCCTGGTTCAGCTGCCCGAGGAGGATGTCCTGCCGGAGGAGGAGGAGGACAAGCCACTGGAGTGCTTCGATGCGAATACCAAGAATCTGAAGGATCTGCTGGACGACGCGGATGATCTGCTGCAGAATTGCAGCAGCGATAATGGCAGCAGTGGAGCCGAACTCCTGGACTCGCTGGTCAAGCGCAGCTGCGAGGATAATCTCGTCCAGGAGCCAAGCACTGGCAACAATCCGCGAAACTCCTCATCCTCACCACCCCGCGACCAACTGAGCTCCTTCTGTGTGCCCGATCTCGACAAGGACCTGCCCAGCATTCTCCAAATGGACAACGATGCGCCCAAGTGTCTGTCTTTTAATGAGGCCGGCGAGATCGAGGGCCTCAACGGGGAGCTCTTCCTGGGCATCGAGGCCTTCGAGAAGCAACAGGAGCCCCAGCCGCCCACTCCGGCGACCGTGGAGCTGACCCAAACGCCCACGCCCACACCGACGCCAGAAAAAGAGAAGGAAAAATCAATCGGCGCCGATGAGACGCCCAAGGATCTGAGCTACAAGAAGCGCGAGGAGGTGTGTCCTCCCTCCGAGTCACGCAGTCAGTGTGCGGTGACCTCCAGTTCGGATATACTCAAGTCCCCGGAACGGGAGCTCCAGGTGCCGGCCAGTTCCATTCCCGCCGAGGTGGAGACCACCTCGGAAACGATTAAAAATCTCATTCTCGAGCAGTTCCTCAAGCTGAACAACAATCCCCAGCAGGCGGAGCCCATGGATCTGGGCAAGGCCCAGAAGCTCGAGACGGTGGTCATCGACGACGAGGACGAGGAGGAGGAGGACAACGAGTCCAGTCAGCCGCTGAAGAAGCGACCCAAGGCCGCCGCCGCCATTGTCAAAATGGACAAGGATCCGGATGCCCTGACCCAACTGAAGATGCTCATCAGCAATCCGCAGTGGAAGGTTCCCGATCCGATACTCGTGCCAAAGGATCGCCTCGGCGCGGTGCTGGCCTCTCCGGCGCGAGAGATTCCGCTGCTGCTGACCACCAGGCCGGAGTTGCGGCTTCCCGAGGCCTTTGCCTATCCGGAGATCATCCAGAATCCCAACATTCTAGTGGTGACCATGGAGCAGCTGGAGGCGATCCTAAAAACGGAATCGGAACAGGCGAAGGCCAAGGCGTCGAAAGACCCTGATCCTGTGATCGTGGTGCCCAGCAAACCCAGGAGTCCCAGTCCCAAGCAGGCGCAGCCAAAACCTGCGCTCGTTCAGCCCAATCCTCCAGCAGCTGTTCCTCCTCCTCCTTCGCCGGCGGATTCCAGTCTCTCCACGGATCTCAATGCCACCACGCTGGCGTTGCTCCAGCAGATGCTGTGGCTGCCCTACTTTGGCCAGTTGTCGCAGGAGTTCTTCAAGACCATCAAGGATCCGATGGGACTGCAGCGGAAGTTCATGAGCAATCTGCTGCCGCTGTACAACAGTCAGTTTGGACTGCAGCATCTGGACGAGCTGTACAAGCAGTGTATGAAACAGAAGCCGGCGGAGGAGCAGCCGCAGCCGCAGCCGCAGCCCAAGGTGGCTGCTCCTCCTCCGGCGGCAGCGGCAGCTCCTCCTCCTCCACCTCCTAGCCAAAGTACAGCAAGCGGATCAATTGGCTTCACCAATCCCGTCGAGCTGGCACTCATGCAGAAGCTGCTGCAGCCGCAGTTGCCGCAGTTCCTCAACTGGGAGGCAGCCAAGGAGGCATCTACCGCCGCCTCATCCGCCTCCTCACATCATCATCATCAAGAGCACAAGCGACCAAGAAGGGAAACCGAAACGGATGTTATTTCCAACTTCAGCAAATCCAAGCCAAGTGCACCTGCGACTGCCCCGGTGGTAAATGCCACGCCTCCTGCGGCTCCAGCTCCAGCTCCAGCTACCCAGGCGGAGCACAAACCCAGACTGACCATTAAATCGCTCTCGAATCTGCTGGAACCGGAGGCGAATGTGGTACCCCTGCTCAACGTGCCCTTCGACGGACTGCGAGGGCGTCCTTCCATGCACAAGGCGATGCCGGATCAGGCCAAGGGTGACGCGGGAACTGGACGCACCCTGCGCTCCAGCAAAGCCTGCGTCACCTACAATCCCCTCGAGCAGGCCAAGCAGCAGATGCACCCGGTTGCCGGAACGCAGCAACGGAAGCGGGGCAACATGCTCGCCCAGGATGTCCAGCAGCAGCAGCAGCAGCAGCAACAACAGCAGCAGCAACATCTCGCGGAGGCCGCGGCGGCAGCCGGAATGGATGCCAATTCAGCGCTCTGGCATCCGCTTTTCGGAAGGTGAGGATTTTATTATAAAAGTGATAATGAAGGAAGCGTTTCCGATACCATAAAGTAAATATATTCTTGATCAGCCATGTCCGTCTGTCCGTCTGTATGAACGCTGAGATCTCGGAAACTACAAAAGCTAGAAAGTTGGGATTTCCCACACATATTCTTGGGCTTCTTACGCATTGCAAGTTCATTTCAGCCGAGCGCCACGCCCACAATTTCCCACTAACGATTTTAAAATGGTCTGGTTCCTACACCTTTAAAGATTTCCGAAAAGTATAAATGCCATTTTTTGTGCATATTTATACCTATCGAAATGTAGAAGACATTTTTCAAATCGGACCATTCATTAAAAAGTTATGCGCAATCAAAATTGTTTATATATTTATCTCCCTTGCACTTCCTTTAGCTGAGTTACGATTATTAGATAGTCGGTACACCCACCCGACTATAGCGTTCTCTCTTGTTTATTATTATATTATGTGTAACCGGAATTATCTTCTCCTATTATATTTATAGTGACATATTCGACCCTCAATCGCTCTGTGATTCACTAGATCAAATAGTCTTCACAATTCTGTATACATAATTCGATTATTTTTAACCATGAACAATTGTTATTTAGCGTAAATAGAGCGATTGAAGCAGTTGTTCATATAGTAGATTCCCTAAGTAAATCACTGCCCTTATTAATTCCATCCCTTCTGTTGCAGCAATCCCAAACAGGGCTACAACAGCCCCTGGCAGTGGACCACGGTGACGGCTTCTGGCGAATGACAGTCAAGCCGGGCTCAAAAGGAGCCAGCACCTGCGACGGGAACAAGGACGGCCAGCTACGAGGAGCAGCAGCAGCAACAGCAGCAGGACTACAGCAACTATCATGCCTCGGCCAAGCAACAGCAACCACAACTTCCAGCAACCAACAATCAAAATCACAGCAACAATAGTAGCAATAAATTTTGTTATCCTACGGCGGCGGCCATGGAGAATATGTTCCAGAACAATCAGATGGCGGCCGCCGCCGCAGCTCGTGAATCGCTATTGAATTCTTATCTGTATCAGAAAGAAGGCGAAGCCAATTACATGTCGGAGCAGAGCTACTGGCAGCAGCAGCAGCAGCAACACCAACAGCAGCAACATCAGCAGCATCAGCAACATCAACAGCAGCAACAGCAACACCAACAGCAGCAGCAACATAAGCAACTGCAGCAACAGCAACAGTGGAGCGGCAACAATGGCAGCAACAACCAAAGGAGCAACAACTATGCCAACAACTATGCGGCGGCAGCAGCTGCCTCCATGTACATGCAACACTTCAATCCCTACATGCAACAGAAGGCGGCGCTGCTGGCGGAGAAGGCCGCCCAGGCGGCGGTCCAAAGCAGCAACGGGAGCAATAAGCACGGCCGCTTCGGCGGGGACTACGGCTAGAGTCCACGGGGTTCACGGTTCAGCCAACCGGATCCGAAACACTTGCATATTAACATAAACATATAGGCATATATAACACTTGCGTGTAATAATAACTATATATTTAGAGGCATCGTATAGGCCGTTTTACCGCCAGGAATTGGTAAAGGATAAACCATGATTTTCCTTTAATTTAATACACAGGAACAGCAACAACAACAAGGTAACCGGAAAGCAACAAACAATAATTTATAAACAACAAGCAAGGAGGAGAACAAAAGCAGAAAACAGAAAACAAAAAAACTTAAATTGAATTAGTAAAAATTTGTTATTGGTAGTTTGTTAACAAAAAAAAAAAAAAGAAAGCAAAGATGAAAAAAGGAAAAAAAACACGATAAGTAACAAAAATTAATGTAGTAGAGCGATGAGAAAGCGAAAGGCAAAAGAAAAACCTAATTATTGTATTATTGTTAACCAAAATCTATTATTATTATTATCTCAAGCTGCGTTATATTATTATTATTAACTCGTGTGTCTGTATATAGCGTTTTTATCTAGATGTATTACACTTAGTGATCCCCATCCCAAGATCCCCATCCCGACTATCCACCCCTCGCCAGGACAATCCTCGGACCCTCGACCCTTACCAAAAACCAAACGAAAACCGCAGCGCTAAAAGGCAAACAACCAATTTTGTATTCATTCCGAAATGTGTTTTCTTTTTTGTTTTTACTAGTTATTACGCTGATTATTTATGAAACACGATGGAAATGAAAATGGAAATCCCTAACATGTGCAATCTAACATTTATGTTCTAGATACAAAAACCAAACACAAGAATCACAAAACTTATTAACGCGAAAATGGCAAAGCAAAAAGCATGAACATGAAAATGAAAATGGAAAAATAAAGAGAACCCTTTTAGAGAATTTCGCTGATAAAGGCAACCGAATAGCAAATCGCAACCGACTTTTACTTTGTGCTTAGTGTTTATCTATGAAGATTATTCTGGGCGGATATAAACAGGTGCTTTTGTATAAATATAGTTATATTTGCTTTTCAAGTTCAGTGTATAATAGGCATATAAAAGTTAATTTCTGTATAAATACGCAACTTTTCACTTACAAACAACATTATGTAATATTTTCTTTTTTAACATTTAGTTAGAACCACGCTTAAAGTAAGAGTTCCTTTCTAGAGGCATTTCAAATGCGCGCGTGCGAATGTTTTTAGCTATATCTGTGTGTTTTTACTGTGGAAGTGTGTGCCCGGTGTGGTTTCTTGGTTTCTTTGTGCTCCCAGCCGATCTCCAGCGAAAGGTCAACGTTTCAATCTACTCGATTTGACGGCTGGCCTCCTGCAGACGCGCCACTACGCCCTGGTAGAATTTAATCTGTTCGGCAATGAAATTCTTCAGCGTGTGCTTCAAATGCGTGTCCCGCTCGCTCTTAAAGTGGGTCAGCTCGGCGAGAACCGTGTACGAGACCACATCCGTGCGCCGGTTGACGTCGTGCAGCTGGGGATTATTCATCTTGCCCTCGCCGGCCAGGCGCTCGCAGTCCTTCCGCTTCTGTATGGCACCCTTGTGCGTGGAGAAGATGTCCGGAAAGCAGTTGAGAACGCCCCTTTTCGAAAAAAGAATTATAGTTAGATAATGTCTTTAAATCAATTGATTTATAAACAGGGAGGGTAAATTACTACATTTTCAAAAAAGGTCAGCAAACGTGGGATAGAAGAATTTAAAATAAACTATTGGCACCTAATCGATTTTTCTTGCGAAAGTGTACGTTAAATAAAACAAAAGGCACTTGTGCATTTACCAAAGAAAAGTGGAAAATTTCTTGAAAAAAATGTTTATTGTTTGAATGTAAACAAAAACTTAATTTCTGCAATGAGTACACTCAGAAAATGAATCGCCCTGAATTTTAGAAAATCGCCTATGGATTTGCTTCACTGGCGATTTTTTTCTTTAAAATAAAAAAAATTTCTACTGGTAAAGAAAATTTTCTTTAAATTGATAAAAATTTATTAAATTCAAGAAATGTTCCAGAAATATACAAAAAAATCGCCAGTAATTTTTTTTGACTGTAGGCTAATCTAATCTGGTTTTAAAATTTGTTTTTAAAGAATAATTTTCCCCACATTTTGTAATTGTGAGTAATCCCAATTATCTTGACTGTGTATAAAAAAGCTACGAAGATTAGTCATTATAAAAACTATTAATATTACATGACAACAAAGTTTCCCAGTTATGACATATATTCATTACGATTGAATGACAGTTACAAGACCTTTTAAAAACGTAGTAACCTATCCTTTAAGACACCAACTCACCTGTAGATGTGCAGCCGGTCAGAGAGGGGGATCCAATCTTGTTTTGGCTGCTCGCCAAATGCCTGGCCAATACCAATAAAGATGCCTCCGATGCGGCCGACGCTCTCGGAGAGCGGGACCGCGTTCCGGGTGGGCGCACGCCGTTCATCGATGGCCAATGCCTTGGCCAGGTCGGAAAGTCCGTCACCGATGCGCTGGAACTCCTTTTTACTCTGCGTCATCGAGCGCTTGGCCATGTCGTTGGAAATGTTGTTCAGGTTGCGCACGGCCACATCCATGTTGTGGATGAACTGGGTGCCCAGTTCAATTTGGGCATCCACCTTCGAGTGGAGAAGATTCTTGTCCGGCGGCGAGATGGCCAGACAGTAGTTGACGCCCATGTAGGGATCCCTTTCCGCCTTGCGCTTGCCCGACTTCCAGATCTTCTCGTCTCGACAGGTGAGGAAATGGTACCAGACCTCGCATTTGGAGATCACCGGATGGCGGCACACCCAGTCGACGAACTCCTGCAGCTGCACCCGCCGATGCTCCACGAATTGCTCCTCATAGCGGCCGGAGATCTGCTTGTCCGGCAGCGGCGGCACCGGAATCAGGCAGAACTTGTCCACCAAACGCTCGTGCAGCCAGTCGAAGTGCTTGTAGCGACGCGACACCTAGCGAAAGGGAAACCCAGATTAGATATGACCAATTAATTGTGAAATGTGACACGGAAAGAGGAGCTCGGAGCTCGGAGCGGGGGGCAAGCGGATGGTGCTGAGTCATTGCCCGCGGCGGTTAGCAAGCAGAAGCAATCATCGCAGTGGCGTTGGCTACCAGTTGGTCAGAATTGCCCCGACAAAGAAGAATTTTAAGTGCTTTTACGACGCTGTGATGCCCTGCTTATTAGTATATCTCTTTGAAAACCAAAATGGGAAAACTTTGCCTTTAAAAATAGAAAAGTATAGTATGCTTGTGCTCAAAAATAGATTTTAAAAAGTAAATTTTAACTAAAATATGAACTACGGATTAAATATGATATGAAGGCTTTACAATTGTTATATAATAATCATTATTTTAAGAAAAAATAAATAAATTATTATGAAAAAATTACAAAATTATTAAAAAAAAATTTTTTGTCATGAGCCTCCTTTCAAGTAAATAATATTTCCAAAGAAATAACGAAAAGACAAACTAAACAGAGAAGTAGGCATACTGACCAATTAAATTTGAATGCACAGAAAGGTCATTTTGGGTCGATTCAGTTGGGAAAAGTTGGCCGGCAATTAGTGCGGAGTTTCAATAAACAAAGGATTGGTCTTTTCCTCTATACCAGCAACACTTTGTCTTCCCCGAAGCACATGACCCAGCCCAAATTACCCTTGGCAGAGGGTAGAGAGAACACACACAGATATTATCAAAAAAGCACACTGCACCCGTAGTTACACACTCATACGCCGCGGAGCTTTATCGTATTGTGTTGTTAATCACGGCGATATCAGCGGAGCCAACTTACGGATATGTTGTTGAAGCTAGGCGTCAGTTGGTAGGCGATGAACGTCTTCATTCCCTTGAATTTGGACTCCTTTTTGGGGCTGGCCACCACGACGGAGTAGGGCGAATGGTTCTGCGTCCACTGGTAGATGGAATCCTCCACCGGTGTAATGTAGGCCATCTCGCATTCGGGTATCTTGTCCTTGGGACTCGACAAGCCGAGTATGTACGAGTCGGAGCTCTTGGCAAACATGCCCTTTTTCACGGTCCCAGCAGCACCGCCAGTTCCTCCGGCCACCGAGGCCAGGGATTGGGTGTCATCGCTGGGGGCGATGGGTAAATGTTTGTTATCGTAGTCACTGGTGGAATGCGACAGTCCTCCGGCGCGTGCGGCCTGGCCAGCGGATTTCTGACCGCCGGGACCAATCTCCGAGTAGGTATCGTTGTCATCGCTCCAGTCGTCCTCGTCGTCCCAGTTGCTCCCATCGTCATCGGCCGTTTGATCGTAACGCGGCAGCGGAGGCGAGGCAAAGGGATCGGGAACCTGCGGCACCGACGCCGTTCCACTGGCACTCAGCTTCTGGGCCTCCGCCGCCGACATCACCTCCACGTAGGCCGCCGGGAAGAGGCCGATCTGCCCGCGGGCGTTCTTGCCCTCCCACCACCCCTCACCCACGTCGCTCCGCGTCACCGAGAGCACGTCGCCCGTGGCGATCGAGAGCTCCGAGGATCCCGGCTCCCCGCTAAAGTCGTACATTGCGCGCACGTACGAGGTCATCTTGGTACGCTCCTGCTCCTCTGTTCCTTCCGTTCCGTTTCTCTAGGCGAATTCCAATCCCGTGTCCACAGGGGCCATAAACAGACAAAAAATAACCACTCAATTTCTGAATCACCAAAAAGTGTGTGACCGTGTGGCAGATTGCGAAACTATATCGAAAATCACTTCTTTGATTTGATAAAAGTGCAGTACTGCAAAAGGGGGATTCCTCGATTAGGGGGATTAAAACTCGAAATTCGTCCGTTTCCAAAAGGCCCGGATTTGAATATGAGTGTTCACAGCCGACTATTGTTTTTGGAAATGTTTATCAATTTTTTTTTTATGAATGGGCGCTATATTAGAGGGAATTGATAAATACCGATATATTGTGGATTTTTCAATGAAATAGTATTCCATTTTATGTTATGATTTTATGAAAAACTTATTAAACCCTTAATCTTAATCAAATATAACGAAAAGAAAATTGTATCTTTTGACTAAAATCTTCCGATAAATCTTTCCACTTAAAATAGTAATAATAATAATAAATAATTGGGGTATTCCTTTAACTGTTAAATTGCAGAGCCTTTAAGTTTCGGTCGGCTGTTTATCAGTTGTTTCTTGGTACATATTTAGTTGTTATTAACTTATTAATCATTTAACACTGTCCCAATAAAAAAAATAAAATTATCAATGATGTTATTTCACTTCCGAAAAATGTGTCTACTAATCAATCCTTTTTCAAAATTAAGCATAATCAACTAAGGGTAGTTCCCTGTGTTGCTGACATTTGTTGTTGAATTTTCAACGATTCCGCAATCCAACAGTTTGTCATTTCAAATATTTTACCAGCTGCAGTCACAGGTGACTGTTAAGTCACTCAAACACTTTGAACGAATCCCCCTATTAATCGGGGCTCAGCTGGCGATGTATCGGGATGCATCGGGTATCGAGTTGGCATGAAAAATCTGGTCTTCGTGTCGTGTTGTTCATTCCTTAATTGCGCGTTGCTTTAATTTGTGGGAGCGAAATCGAAGCTCGGCGACATCGCCAGTTGTGCAATACTCGATTCCAGCGGTATCTGTAAACCCCCAACCACTTGGAAAACACTCTTTTCGGCCGCATACTTGCAGATACTTCGCTTTGTCGTTGTCGAGATTCTATTAAATTCTTAACGACCACAATGAATCGGCAGGCGAAATTCCTAGTCTTGTGCCTGTTTGTGGGGCTCTTCTCGGCTAATTTGTGCGACGAAGGTGAGTCTTTGATCAAATTAAACGGAATTGAAATCGAATTGAAAACACGGAACACTCATTTCTCAATTATGCACTCATACACCATTGCACTAGTGCATGCGTACGTGTGCGCAAACACTTTGGTGTTTGTGTGTGTGTGGGGGGTTTCTAAATGCCAATTCCTATATTGAATATCAATTCTCCGGCCATTTTCTCTTGCTCCAATTGGGGATAATACTCTCGGCGAAAGAATCATCCGAAACTTTCCAAAATCAAACCTTAAAATTTACGGAAGTCAGTTCCATTTACTTTACCGTTTTTTTCTTATTTGGCCATCTCTTGTAATAACAGAGTTTTAACCTAATTTCGATGACACATATTTTTTTCGTCACCATCATCTCAGCTTTCTTTAAAGTACAATATTTACAATATATCTGCATAAATTGTTCAAGGATTTAATATTTACAAAGATTAACTTGTCCTGACCGAATGTATTTGTTACTTGTAAACAACCACTTTATTTTTTTCATTACTTAATTTGTAAAATAAATATTTTTCACCGTTATTTCGAGAACCAATATCTTGAAATTAAGTGAATGACATTTGTTGTCCTCTTATCGTGTTTGCTGTTTTTTGGTGACACATCGGCCCACTTCTTATCTCTGTCGACTACTTACCAAGCCCAGTTCAAAATCCTATCATAACAAAGTTTTGATAAATATATATTTGTACCTACTTTTATTTATATTTCAAATTAAATATTTTCCTTATTTTTATTTGTCTGGAATTTTGACTTTTAATGAGTTTTAAAAGTGCTTTGGTAAACAAAATAATTAAACTCAAAAAATTTAGTAAAATTAATCTACAAAACTGTAGTAAAATAAAAAATAATCATCAAAAAACATTAGACACGTGTAACTAAGAATTGTCAAGTTATAGCTCAATTTCACTAATTGAAACTTAAAGATAAGGATGAATCAATCAATGTCTTCTTCCTAATAAATTAGAAAAGGTTAAGTTATCATAAGAGTTAGTAAAATATTCTATGGAATATGTCTTCAAACATAGATAACAATTTTCTTACGTATCCATTTTTAATATCCCTTTAGCGGCAGTGGCTGCGCCCAAAGAAGACACCACCACCAGCACCGCGCCGCCGGAGACCACCACCACACCTGTGACCACTCCGCCGACCACCACAACCGAGAAGACAACGACGACGACACCGGCAACCACGACTAAGCAGACCACAACTTCCTCCACTGAGAAGCCCACAACTACTACGCCGGCCAGCACCACCACCACTCCGGCCAGCACCACCACCACTCCAGCCAGCACCACCACCACTCCGGCAAGCACTACCACCAGTACCACGACCACTCCGTCTCCAAACTCCACCACAACTACTCCTCCGCCTCATACGTCGACCACGCCGGCGCCGAAGCCAGTGCCATGCGGCCACTTCGACGGATCCTCGTTCATCGGCGGCATCGTGCTGACCCTGGGCCTGCTGGCCATCGGACTGGTGGCCTACAAGTTCTACAAGGCTCGCAACGAGCGCAACTACCACACCCTTTGAGCCGCCACAGCCTTTACGTCGGCCTTCAATGCGGCAGCCGGAGCGACGGCGGCCAGCAGCAGTGCATCCGCATCCACGGATGCGGAACGCGTGCGGTTCGTCCAGCCTTCGATACCGCTGAGATCGCCGCCGACGCAGCCGCCACCACCGCCGCCCAACCAAGCGGGCGGCAGTGGGGGCGGGGCGGCGGCAGCTCCACAAAACTGCTCGCCATCGGCCCGGGATCGGCTGCTGCACACGTAATTTAAACACGCGGGGAACACAACACAATATTACCCAATATAACTGCTATCCAAAGAGATACCCGGCTCCCCAAAAAAACACAGAGAAAACAGTCAAGTAAAGTCAGTTTGAAAATTTTACGATAACCCCCAGAGCCGATTTAATGCGGACCCAGATTGTAGGAGAGCAGGCTCTAGATTCTTGAATACTTTCCTTATCAGTCACATGACCCACACACAAAAAAACAACCAATATTTAACTTTTTATGCATTGCATCCATATGTAAGGGTACGTTTTTTGCAAACATCAGTTTATCAGCAACTTGAGCGGATGTTCAACGCCTTATAGAGGAGTCCCCGAAACGAAACGAAACGAGAGGAGTAAGAACAAATAACAGCAAATATGTGAGACTGTGCTTGATAGCGAGAAAGTGAACAGAACAGAAAATGAAAAGCGGCTGGCGACGGCTTTGTTGTTTCTGGAATTCATAGAGCTACGAAAGGAAATATAAATTTTGATTATATTTACACAATTTTGAATAACTAAAATCAATTCATTCTAGAAAGTAAGAATATTTACTACCTAAACCTAAACCGAGCTATACAAAATGGAAACGCGTTTCAATTTCCTTCTCATTTAATGTGCATTTTTTTTTGTTGTTCTCATCATAAAAACCAAACGTTTGCTGCGTTTCCCCGGTCTTCGCCCCACTTATCTATCTATCTATCGATTCTCCCCGCCCCGCTCATCCCGGGGCCTGTGGTATTGCAAAAAATCAATAGAGTGACTCACGATGCACAGCAACAGGATTTACGGATTGCGGTGCACGGTTGATATGCGTTTATATGCAATATAAACAAGTATCCGCCGATGAGCAGGAAGCCCCATGTTAATGCATATACGCAAATGTTGAATATTTTGTACTAGAATTGAAACTATACATATGAATTACTTTTACCTACCCGCGCTTACTGTTGGATAAAGATAAAGATACACCTTTTAAGCTACAAATCGATCACATGAACCCGTCAAGTTTACGCAAATGAACACTCTGTGCACATGAAAATCTCATAAGTATATAAGCTAAAGTAACCAATCAATGTATATCCAGTAAATCACTCAGCCGGCTTACTAAAAATATATATATAAATATATCTATGTCTGTATATCGTGTACGATAATAAATATTTTAAAAAATTAAATATTTGTTTGGCTTTTTGTGGAAAGTTATTGAGAGTTTAATGGGTTTTCTGCCAAATATTACAAAAGAAACTCGTTTTAATTGTCAATCAAAAATGTTTAAATTTATTTAAATTATGAAACATAAACTACTTTCTATTCCGCGCTTAGTTTCTTTAGTTTCTTAGGCGTCTTAAGATTAATGGATTTTTCCTTGGGCGTTTTTCTCTTCAGGTTTTCTTTCGGTTTCTGCTGAATGCTTGGTGCTAGTTTCTTGCTTTTGGGGGCTTCCCCTTTTTCCGCCTTCTCGCTATCTTCTGACTTGGACTTCGGGCTTTTCTTGTTGGGGGATTTCCCATTCTCCGCCTTTCGCTTGAACTTATCTTTTGGTCTCCGCTTTTTCTGAGTGTTGAAGCGCAGTATCAGTGGCGTGCCCGCCAGACTGAGTTTTTGCTTGATGACCTTGCGTGCATCGTGGGTAGTTGGCAGGGTGACTGTGGCCGCACTGGAGTCGCGGAATTTGCCCTTGCCCGGCCGTATTTGAATGTCCACCGCCTCCTGGAACAACTGGCGCACCTGGGCCACCGAACTGGTCTTGGGCAGATTGGTGATGACCACGGACGAGGTGAAGTTGCCCTTGGTCAGCACCTTCTTGGTGGCGCGCTTCATCAGCGACTTGGTGCGCTTGTTCTCCACGGATGTCTGCTTGCGGCTCACCAGATCGTTGACGAAATCATCGGAATCGGTCTTGGGCAGGGACACAAATATACCCTTGTACTCCTTGTCCTTTTCGATGGACGCCTTGATGTCCTCGAATGCTTGATCGCGATCCTCCTGGGACTTGAAGTCCACCAGGCAGAAACGGGCGTGCTTCTGGCGAGGCTTCGTGGACTTCAAAACCAGCGGATGCAGGGCCTTTACCTTGGCATTGAATTCATCCAAATCCAAAGGGAGTTTCTGGGGAAAACGCACGTACAGCCGGGTGCCCTTCAGTTGCTCGTACTTGGTGTGGATCTTCTGGTCGATGATCTCTGCCCGACTTTTGGGCTCGGGCTTGACATCCTCGTCCTCGTCATCATCCTCATCGGATTCGGTGGCACTGGCGGCCAGATCCAGTTCGGATTCATCGGAATCCTCCTCCTCTTCCGAGCCCTCCGCCTGCAGCTCCTCGTCGTCGGATGCCTCGGAGTCTCCTGACTGCAGTTCCTCCTCCTCGGATGCGCTTTCCACCTGCTTTTTCTTCATGTTTTATCGGGAAATTAAAGTGTTTTCTTTTTTAAACGCACGTGTAATAGAGGTGGAGGAAGAACGATGAAAACATCGATTTTTATATAAATCGAACATCGATATTTATTAACTCTAGCTAGAATCAATGATGGGCACTGCTGCTAAAAAATCTAGCTAAAACAAATGTTTAAAAATATGTGTGGATTTAACAAAAAATTAACTGAAATGCCAAAAACTATAAATAAATAATTATTTTTTCTCCTTAAAGTAATGTAAATTTACTTAATTAAATACCTTTACATTCAATTTTTATTTAAAAGCCAAATATGGCTACAATTTGCAGCATCACTAATAGGTTGATTTTTATTTACCTTTATTTTAAGCCGCAACATGGCAATGGAAAATCCTTATTTTTGGAATGATTTTGAATTAAAACAACCTCCCTTGGTGACCCTGCAAGTAGAGGACACGGGCTTTGGTAAGTAGCAACAATACGCAATCGAATATATCAATATTTAAATGGTTTCCCATTCCGAAATAGCCAAAAATGTGTTCGTGGTCATCAACAGGTTCCTGCAACAGTTGTCCGAACCGGATTGCAAGGAATTCGAGGAGACGGCGGCGTTGATTGGACGCCTGATGGCGCGCAGGAAGAACTCCTTTCGAAATATGCCAGGATTCCGTGCTGTTTGCAAGCTAAATGCCGCGCTGTGCCGTCTGCTCCGCTTGGACTTGGCCAGGGATCTGCAGCAGTTTCGCGGCGCTCTGCCGGATGTGTGCGACGACCAACTGGGCGGAGCCATGCCCACGCGCAGTAGCTTCGAGTTTATTTTGGTGCGAGTCCTTGGGTTCTATCATCTCCACGAGCGGATCAGGGAATGCTGCCTCTCGGCGGCCACTTACTTTACCAAAGTCCTGCGCAACAACTTCTTCATGGACTTTACCACCCTGCTGATCGCCGCCATTGGGAAGATCTATAAACTAAGTTCCCTGCAGGCGGGCAAAAGTGCCACTCTATACAATAAGCTGCGTCCACAGGTGGCCAACTTTCCGCTGGTGGAAAGGCACAAGTTCCTGGCGGAAAGTCAAGAGCTTCCTGGCCAATTAGAGATTATTAAGAGCACAAAAACTGAAACCAAGGCAGCCAACACACCTGATTTAATGATGAAAGCCAAAAAGGTGGTCACCAAAGTGGAAAAGGCCAAGCTGGAGGCCAAATCCGATGTGGGCACTGTTATAGCCAGGAAGGAAGCACCCAAAATCCAATTCAATGAAGAGATTCTAGCCACTGTTGCGGATGCACAGCAGTTCATTGCCCGCGAATCGAAGGCCAGAAAGCAGAATCCTCCTCCAGACAGTTGTTTAACCAGGAAAATACCCAAGCACGAGTGGCTGGCCGCGCAGACGCTGTTCCAGCGCAAGTTGTCGAAGGAACCCGCAAAGGCATTGAGCATATTTCGTAAGTTTATTGTTAGTAAAATAAAGTAACTTCACACGAGTCAACTTGACATTAAATTATACACAGGTTACCATGCCATCAGCCAGCTGCAGACTTTTAAGAGCCACAATTCTTCTTTGTGGATGAGGATTCTTTGTCTAAAAGATATACAAAACTATAATAACTTTATCATTTTCTTAAATTTCATACTCTACCTTGACAAACTTCTTAAAGTTCTTACGCCCGCTGTACTTGCTCACAGAATCCCCAAGAGAAGCATCTACTTCATCCGCTTGGGAACGATTCACTATAGTTAGGTTGCACATGCGCACCTGTATGCTGTCCTTCATGGCGGCCAGCCACTTCTCCTCGTCGGGATCTGCCTTAATAGAGGCTTCCAGCTTAACTTCCGCATCAGTCTCGGATTTGATATCATCGTGTAGCCTGCTACACGACAACCAGCCACTGATGTCAACTTTCTTTCGCTCCTTTCGCTGCACTACTACATATTTGGATTTATTCTTTTGACCCACTTCGGGCAGAAACGGTTCGGTCAGCACGGAATCCTGGTCAATAGCATCGCTTGGCCTTTCGGAGTTGAAGTTAAACAAGCCATCGGTGGAGTCCTCATTGTTTTTATCCTCCTGCTGCTGCTTCTTCTTTTTCTTTTTGCTGTCCGCAAAGTTAAAGAGATTTTCGCAATCATCGCTATCGCTTTCGTTTAGCAGTTCCAGGCGCAAACGTTTGCGGGGGTGCGTCTGCGATTGGGAATTTAATTCGGAAGGTATTGATGTGGGCGGTGCCTGTGATTTCTCCAGAAAGTTGATCACACTGATTCTGGCCGTTGACTTTGGCTTAGCAGCAGTATCCGCTGCCTTCTGGGGAGTTTTCCGGAATTGAAAGAGTCCCTCATCATCGTCGTCGTCATCTAAAGCTACAGATAAAACAGGTCGCTTTGGTGGTTGGTTTGTAATATTCGTAGCCACTGCTTTTGCATTGAGACGAGGTGAAATCCTGGTGACACCTAAGGATTCTGTCTTCTTTTTTGGCTCCTGAGAATTTTCGTTCTCCTCATCCGAAGAGTCCACACAATAGACTCGTTTGCCCCTCGCAGGCAAGTTTTTATTTGGTGGAGGTAGAGATTTCTCTTCACAGACAGCCTTGCTCAGTCTGGTCATCTGTTGTTTTGGAGCAGTCTTTGCAGTTTCCTCGTCATCAGACGAGTCCAGCAGTATGTCATTTTTGGCTTTACTGTTTAGTTCCTCGGCGATCGCGGGTCTGGTTCGCTTGGATGGAGGATTAGCTGGTGGCTTTACAGGTTCCTCGTCCTCCGACGAGTCCTGCAATATGTCATTCTTCGCTTTTATGTTTAGCTTTTCAGAAAGCACTGATTTGGCTCGCTTCGATGCAGTTGCTTCCTTCTCCTCATCCGAGGAGTCGACTGTAATGGCATGACTTCGCTTTCCCAAAGAAGGTGCCTCCTTCTCCATTTCGCATGCATCCGACTCGGGAACCACCAGTTCCGAAATGGCTGAGCCACTGGATTGTGGAGCACTGCGTTCCGTGTTGGGCACAATGATCGAGGAGTTGAAGGCCATCGAGGAGGTTACAGACTCCGTGCTGGGCAATGAATCGCCTATGATGATCTTGTGCGCCGGGTTGCAGAACTCTTTGGTGGAGCAATGTATCAAGGCCATGCCAATCTCGTACTCCTGGATAATGCGTCGTCCACCCTGCTCCAAGATATCTAAAGAAAGGGTATTTTTTACCTGATTCTAGAGACTGTTTCATTAATTCCTAACTAGAGCCCTGCGTGAATCTTTCAATTGTTGTTTTATCATATTATCAATTTAATGTTAAGCAAGTTGAATGTTTTTCTAATTCATTTAGAATTGAATTAATTAATAAATACTTTTTATGAATTTTTTGAATTTGCCAGATTTTTTTGTGCTTTCTTTTGAGAACAAAAATGGAAAATTTTTTATCAAATCAATGTTAACTGCTTAGTAAATAAAATTCAGGCAGATTTAATCACAAAATTAAGGGACTTTCTTCTATAAAAAATTCATTCAAATCTATTAAACTCAAAATTTAAATTCGTTCAATTCTATTAAACTAAAAATTCTAATTAATTCATTCATTGAATCCATTCATGCAGGGCTCTATTCCTAACCTACCTTGTATACTATTGATCGATTCGGTGGCCTGAGACTGAGTTGAAGGCACATACTGTATGACTATCACATCGCTTTTTGTTAGGAATGTTTTGCGCACCCCCGAATTGATGTCCTTGCAGGCTGCGCCAGCTTTTTGCACCACAGATCCGTACATTTCAAAGTGTTTTCGATTCATAAAGACAAACGTTTTGCCGGCAAAGAGACGAGTTCTTTCGGGTCGCCAGGTGACATCCATGTTGGTGGGCTGGTAATCCTCTGGCTGGGGCCATCCCTCCTTGACATGGATGCTCTGGGCCGCCTG
This sequence comes from Drosophila takahashii, assembly GCF_030179915.1. Taxonomy (NCBI): domain Eukaryota; kingdom Metazoa; phylum Arthropoda; class Insecta; order Diptera; family Drosophilidae; genus Drosophila; species Drosophila takahashii. The sequence goes on from NC_091680.1 coordinate 16,286,724, forward strand.
GAGCAACTTCCTCCAATAGCCGAAGGTCACAATGGGTTTGTTTTCGAGCATAGCGTGCAGTAGCTTTACCGTCACCGAGGCTTCGTTCATGGTGAGATGGGAGCAATTATCGGTCCAGTTTGGGCTCACAGTTCCGCCCATGGGTTGGAGGATCTCGGCGAGTTCCTGGATCTCGGGACGCGTCAAGGCGGAGACAGTGGTGACCAAGTTCAGGCGGTTCACCTGCCAAATGCTCGAGTTTGCTCCAAATCGCACCCGCGTTCCAACAGCCACCGGCGTCATTACTTTGGCCGCGACTTTCCGGGGCTTCTGCGAGTTTTTGGGGAAAGTGAAGGTGCCATATCGGGAACCAAGGTCCTCTATTTGCAGGCAGTCATCCTGCAAATCGTCCGGCAGGTGAATTTTCACATGATTACGACTTATACTTAGATCCTGGGCAACTATCAAATCGGTGGCCAGGCGACCGACGGTGTAAACCTTTTTGGCGGGCAACAAAACGAACTTTTCCTCATCTGCGGGTAGGATTTAAAATGTTATTAAACCATAAATCTTGCTTTTTGAGCCAATTAACTTGCCATTCGTCAGAACAAACATAATTTCAAAACAAACACAAAAGGACAACAATAATTTCACAAATCCAAGTTATGCAGAGTGACCGTAGGTTATCGCACAGGTCAAAAATAACTATTCAACCGATGAGATGTGAACAAAGGTTTAAAATTTATTCAAATATTTATTTTTAAAAGGGCGAAAAATATTTTTATATTTTTATCTTTCTTAATAAAAATGTTAGTTAATGCCTTTTATAGGGAACCCCCTAATAATTACTAAAGTGGAATATCCCAATCGTAAAAACTATCCATGCACTGAATATAGTCCTTCCCTCCGAATGGCAAATCCAAGTTATGCAGAGTGATATGATATGATATAATGGAATGGCTATGGAACAGGTAAAAAATCACTATAAATCTCTATATAAAACAACCGATGACATGTGAGCTTATAAGCTTATTTTTTAAAAAAACGAAAAAGAATAAAAATCTTTCTTAACAAATACAATTTTTGGGGAACCCCCTAATAATTACTAAAGTAGAATACCCCAATTGTAAAACTATCGTCAAGTGACAAACTATCGATGCACAGAACAAGACGTTCCCTTCGAATGGCAAACCTAACAAGAAGAAGCATTTGCAGCCGGTTTGTTTTTGTGTCGTTTTTCCATATATCCATTAAAAACTGACTAATCCGGATATTTCACCGATAAATGTGAGTTCAGACACCTGCAGCAATGGCTCACCTGACCGGCACCCGCGTGAGCACCTTCAACGAGAGCTTCCTGAACGAGAATGAGCACGATTCGAATGCGGTGCTCATGGAATTGGACAAGGGACTGCGGAGCGCCAAGCAGGGAATCCAATGCGAGGCGATCGTCCGCTTCCCGCGGCTCTTCGAGAAGTATCCTTTCCCGATCCTGATAAACTCGTCATTCATCAAGCTGGCCGAGTTCTTTGTCAGCGGCTCGAATCTCCTGCGTTTCTGGGTGCTCCGCGTCTGCCAGCAGAGCGAGAATCACCTGGACAAGATTCTGAATATCGACAACTTTGTGCGGCGCATTTTTATGGTGATGCACTCCAACGATCCGGTGGCGCGGGCCCTGCTTCTGCGCACCCTGGGCGCCGTTTCGCGTGTGATCCCCGAGAAGCAACAGGTGCATCATGCCATCCGGCGTGCCTTGGATAGCCACGATACCGTCGAGGTGGAGGCGGCCATCTACGCCAGCAGCTGCTTCGCCGCGCAGTCCAGTTCGTTTGCCATCAGCATGTGCGCCAAGATCTCGGACATGATTGAATCGCTGCAGGTGCCGGTGCCGATGAAGCTGCTCCTGATTCCCGTCCTGCGGCACATGCATCACGAGGCCACCACAGCGGCGCTCGTTAGCAGGCTGTGCATGGATCTGCTGCCCAAATATCCGGCGCAGAGCTTTGTAGTGGCCATCATAGACACCCTCACGCAGTTGTCCTCCCGCACGCTGGTTGGAGTGCCTGGTCAGCTGGACGTCCTGCTGGATTTCATGCAGGATCTTAGGACACCCGTGAGGATTCAAGTGCTGCGTTCGTTTAACGAATTGGCGGGCAGGCAGAGTGTTCATGCCTGGCCCAAACCGGTGATTGGATCACTCATTGGCCGCTTCGAGCTGTGTGCTAACTCCCAGGAGCAGTTCCTCTTCCTCTCCATCCTGCTGAAGCTCAGCGAGTGCCCTCTGACCTGCCAGCAGCTGCTGCGCGACCATCGCGTGGCTCTGCTCCGCCTGTGCATCCAGTGCATCAGCAAGCTGGACGACTACACCACCGCCACTCAAGCGATGGCAGTGCTCTCTGTGCTAGTCGCTTTCGGTCTGAAAAAGCAGGCCAGCGGTGAGCAGGTGGAGGACATTCTGCACATGGTCAATCTTCACATGGAGGGATTGCTTCTCTGCACGGCCAAGCGGGCGGAGTGCACGCGGGATTTGCGTAGGGTGCTGACGTACGGCATTAGGATCACCCAGGCGAACGCGGAGTTCGGAACCTCCTTCATCGAAATCGTGACCAATACGCTGGGCGATAAGGTGGCCTATCCGCCGGCCAATGCGGAGCTGATGTGCGAGGCACTGGTTGGCCTCTGCGAGCACTTCCAGTTGCGCAAGTACGCCTTCTCCACCGCCGAGGAATTAATAGGCGATGATAGCGCCATGGAAACTGATGAACCGCAAACAAACAAGGTAATTTTTGGTTTAAAATTTAAAAGCATCACTTATGGCGTTTAATGAAATTAAATTAAAAAACGCGAATTCTTTAGAAGATGATGACTTTGTCAATTGAACTCGTTTAAAAGCAACACTTATGGCGTTTAATGAAATTAAATAAAAAACCGCGAATTCTTCAGAGTATGATGGCCGTGCCTATGGTACTCATATAACAGCTACTGTAACTTCAATCGCTTCATTATTCGCATACCATTTTTATAGATCATAAGAAAAGTGTTGGATTTTATGGTCCAATCCGCGACAAATTTGTTGCATCCAGTAGATAAGCTTCCATTGCTAAATTTTAATGCGATTGGATGCAAGCCAAAGACACGGGAGCACATAGAGTTTTATTTGTGAGTTTTATGAATAAAAATCCCAAATAACAATTATTTGGGGTTTGAAAAAATAAATATCTCATGTAACAATTATTTGGGATTTAAAAAAATAAAAATCTCAAATAACGATTACTTTTGATTTTTATCATAAAAATGCTGAAATAAAAGTTTATTTAATTTTTAAAAAATGGAGGAAAAAACATATACATATATGTATGTAGCTCAATTCCTTCTTAGTGATTTTTATTTTTCAAAAACGATTGTTTTCTGTGCCTGGTTTAAATTCTATTATTATTATCTAATGCTAAGTTATAGTAAAAAAACTATAAACTAACAGTGGTTTTATTTTAAAGCTATAGCAGCAAAAGGCCTTAAGCTCGCTTATTGTAGTTTAGTAGTTGTAATTATTATTTTTATTATATTTTACAGATTTTTATTTATATCTTATATAGTATGTTGCAATTTTTAAGGGACTGTATATAATATATTAACTTACACTTCTGAATTCCAGGTAAATCCCATGCTGGCCCGCCTGCCGCTCATCCTGCACAAGCTAAACACCATAATCGACCAGGAGAGCTGCGATCAGCAGTTGCGCACCGTGGAGATCTTGAGTGCCTTGGTGCTGCAGACCACCATGGGCTGCTATCTGCCGCAGAAGGTAGTGCAGTGCTTTGAAAAGTGCCTGGGCAGGCTCAATTGCTGGACTCTCTACAGGATTGCACGCACTGCCAGTCGCTATGGTCACCACTATGTAGCTGCTCACATCTACACGAAGGTCTCGCAGATAGTCATCAGCGATCATATGCACTATTTCCTCGTGGCTCTGTCGCAGATCTCGCAGGCGGAGTGTATACTCAACTACGGCTTGGAGTACTCGTACATGCGGGATAATTATGCACCTAAAGCGGCGCCGGAACCTCTGATGCCGCTGATGAAGCGTCTGGAAATGGCCAGCAATCTCTACCAGCAGGCTTTAGCTAGCCTACGAGCCTGCTCATCGCCGCAGCATCCGTGCACCTTTCAATTGGAGTATCTGAAGATCAGGGCACAATTCCTGCAGACCCTTCATCTCGCGGTGACGGTGAAAAATGCCCAGGTGATTGTGCCACCTCCTGCGATAGCTGGCAGTTTGGCCCAGAACTCAAGGGATTACCTGCAGAAGTTTGGCCATGTCACCAATCAGCTGCGCAAGTTGGTAAAGGCTTTAAAGTCCTGCGAGGAAACCTATGCCAGACTCTACAAGTCGTCCTTTGATGCCGATCATGTGACTCTGGAGTTCCTGGAGGTGGCTGAATTCCAGTGTGCTCTCTTCGCACACATCATCGAATCGATTTGCTATGCCACTCCGCCGGAACCACCTGTATTCCTAACCACTGGCGATCATCCGGAGACGCGCTACTTTGCCGCCAGTTGCCAGCGCATGGAGCAGATGCAAAAGAACCTGCCGCAGGAGTCGGCCAACGCCAAGACGATTAGCAACCGACATCTGGATGTTATTATTGCACAGATTGAGATAATAACGAAAACTCCGCTGTGTCTGCCGCGCTACTTCTTCCAGATTCTGCAGTCCACGCAGATCAAGCTGTCGGTGAGTCCGCAGCCCAGGAGTGCCACCGAACCGGTGAACGTGCAGTCGGGCAGTAATCTGGTGATCAAGGTCGAGGGTGTCCTGCAGCATTTCAGCAAGCAGCAGAAGCATTTCCGTCGCGTGGAGTCCGTGCAGCTGAGTCTCACCTCGCAGTTGATCACGCCGCCACCGCGATCCTCGCAAGACCCGCCCAAAACGGGAGCCAACGACACTGTGACCCTGAACCAGATTGTGAAGCCGCAGCGCGACTTCCTCTCCGGCAGCTTCCTGCTGCCCATCTCGAGTGGCGGTCACTTTCAGGTGACGCTGGAAACCTTTGTGGTGGACGAGAATGGGATAACCTGGTGCACGGGACCCAAATCATCGATGGTTGTGCGAGTGCTGGAGGATCCAAGCAAACAGGGAGCACCAGCGCCGAGTACTTCTCAAGCGGTGGGACAGACAAGGAGGTTTTAGGTCTTAAGATTGAGTATTTTCTGAGATATTCTTGTAAATTAAACATTTCTTCTACAATCTGTAAAAAGAACTTCTGTTTTTCCAACTTGTCGGATGGCTAACGATCCTTATCAATAAGGAAGTTTTGCTAAATTACTCTAAATTATTAATTTTCTTTTATTTTTTATTTATTTTATTTTATTTTTATAAAGCAAACTTAAAGTTAAAACTATAAGCTAACTAAGATTAAGAGCTCTAGCAACTAAGGCCTTCAGCTCGTCTGAGGTGTCGAATTAGATACATTTTTATTTTTATAATTGTGAACTTAGATTTTGAGCTTAATTAAGGCTTTTTCAAGGTAAAATTTTCTTTTAAAAATAACGTTTATTTGGCCATAAATTAAATTAATATATGAGGTTTGTGTATCTGCTATATCAGGTTGCTGTATCCACTATGTCAGCAAAGACACCCTCCTGGCTTTTCAGCCATTTACAAAATATTTGCGGTATATTTAATCGACCATCCCTGCGGTCACACTGCATGATTTGTTTTTATTAATTTTTGGCGAATAAATTGGGACAAATGAGGCATCATTGCGGGCGATGCGAATTGTGACCAGCGGGCAGCAGCAGCGGCATGCGACACCGACAACAGCGGAGCAGCAGCACCTGGCCAGCGTTGTAAGGGATTCCCCTTGATAGGCGACGGCATCCGCTTGAGAGCGAGACCCAAAAAGCAGCGGATCACCCGCAGTCGAGCAAGTGGTTCCTCCTCAACCACCCTCCCCTCTGCTCCCCTCTCCACTGCTCCACCTCAATGTAAATTTTAATTGAAGCCAATTGAGCGCGCACACCCGAAAACATAAAAAACACGCACCAAAACGAAACCCTCGAGCGGAGGAGGCTCCGTTGGACAAGATTCCGCACTTAACCTGTTCAGGCGACGGTGGTGGCGGTGGTGGTGCAATAAATGGACATAATTGCTCTAATTGGACAGAGCAGCAGTGGGATCGGAGCACCACCAATAGGATGGCACAATTCACACTGTGAGTATATATGTACATATATCTTTTTGGTTATCAGTCGGCTGCATGGATTTCCTGCCCCTGTCAATGGAAGCTTTTGTTTATCTATTGACGCCGCTTGGCGGTATTATGCAAGGGAAATCGCTGCTTGGGTTTCAGTTGGGGGGGTAACTAATATATTTACGGGCCTTACAGCTACAACAACAAACACAGTGGGCCGCCCAGCAGCGACAGTCGCGTGGACTGCGAACACGTACCACTGTGCTCCATTAACGACGTGCAGCTAAGGTTCCTGGTGCCCGACGATCTGACGGAGGTGAGTAGATCTATACCCCAGTTGATAAATGATAATCTCCCTTTGATATAATCCCAAACAGGTGCGGCAGCTGTGCCAAGAATGGTTCCCCATCGACTATCCACTATCATGGTATGAGGATATTACCTCAAGCACGCGCTTCTTTGCGCTGGCAGCTGTATATAATCTGGCCATAATTGGTTTAATCGTTGCCGAAATCAAACCCTATCGAAATGTGAACAAGGAGGTAATAGCCAATATGAGTGATAGTGATGAGTTGTACACCAGGCTGAGCGGTTTTCCCATGCAGGACAAGGGCATCCTGCCGGACTCGATGGGTCGTTCCGCCGATGTTGGCTACATTCTGTCGCTGGGCGTCCATCGTTCGCATCGACGCAATGGCATCGGATCGCTGCTGCTGGACGCGCTAATGAACCACCTGACAACGGCCGAGCGGCACTCGGTGAAGGCGATCTTCCTGCACACGCTGACCACCAACCAGCCTGCCATATTTTTCTACGAGAAGAGAAGGTATATCCCTTTGCGTGTCCTGGGCGTATTAATTGAGTTTCCCCTTTCTGTTTCCCCCTTTAGATTCACGCTACACTCATTCCTGCCCTACTACTACAATATACGGGGCAAGGGCAAGGACGGATTCACCTATGTGAACTACATAAACGGCGGCCATCCACCCTGGACACTATTATATCCTTTTTCCAAATGCCTCTACTTTCTGGCCAGTCTTGCTTTTCTCTTTATGATTTCGCTGTACTTTTGGTTGCCCTCTTAACTCTCTGCCGCACAGATCACATCAAGCACTACGCCTCCAAGGTGCGACACACCAGCAGCCTGTGCGCCTGGGTGGCCAATCGAGTGCAGCTGGTGGTGCGGTGGTTCTACCACAAGCTGCTCACCCGCTTCAACTTCATCGAGTAGATCGAGATCCTTCCGAGGCGCAAGCACCACGATTATGTCATCCCGTCGAGCATAAACAAACATTTATATGTACACTGGCACCCACTCACCATACAGACACACCTTCATTATAAATGTTAGGCAACACCTCAGCAGAATCATTACGTTTTTATACAGAAGAGGAGAGAAAGATCTAGCAAAGAACAACGTCAAAGGTATAAGTTGAAAGTTGTAACATAATTCGATAAGTGTATTATTACGTTTTAAAAGATATCTATCTGTTCACCGCTGTAAATAGTCTTACGATGTTTTGTTTGAACTGCTGTAACCGAGTGATTTGGAATATTCCCCCTTTCTGTTTTCTGTATGTTTTTCCTACCTTTTAAGTTCCACGCACAAGAAAGTCATTTAGTTTAGCGACAACCAACAACAAAGATGCTCATGCTTTAATGCTTAATTTATGAAAACTGCACGTAAATAGCTTTGAACCGAGAAACGAATTAATGTTATATGGCAAAAAAAACCAGTTGAATACCCAAAAGCAGCCTCTAAAAAGGATAACCATTTGAAATCAAACTCTGTTCGCTGTTTCTATAGTATTTTGTAAAAGTATTTTAATGCATATTGTTTCGCAGCTAATTCTGATTACTTTAGGCACAATTTATCTAGCAAATTGTAATATTTTTTTAAATAAAAACTTGTAAAGTTACGACGAGGTTTTTTTTTTATTTTAATCCTAAGATTACGGCTTTAAATTTGGCTGTCACGAAGGATTTTTATTTATTCCACTTATAGATAATATACCTTTATCAATTTAATCTTAAAATTTAAAGTTTTAAAACTGTAATTTATTTGCGAAATAGTGAGAACTGCCAAACACTCGATTATTTAAAATTACGATCTTTAAGGTTAAGTTCAAAACAAAAATTGTTTAAGACACAGAAAGTTAAAGATTAAAATAAAAGTTATAAACCAACATAGTCCGCTTATTTAACTAGTTCCATATTTTTAAGAAATTCAAAAGTAGAGCGCTTTGCCAGTGTTGTAAAACAGTGCTGCACAGTGCAAAGCTAACAGCTGATCTGGCAACGCTCGCCTGACCTGTCACTATTGTGAACTAGCAATTTCGGTGCAATTTAGTAGCATAAATTCGTCGCAACTGCCTGGAAAATGTTCTCGAGAGCCGCTCTTCTAACAGGTAAACCCCCAAAAACCGTGCAAAAAAATGGCCAGCTAATCCCTGGGCCCTAAACTGACCGGGGGCAAGTGAAAATGCGCCCGCAAATGACCGTGAAAAATGTTACGGCATTGCAAAGTCGTCGGACATCGTGGTTTATGTAATCACCCAACTTTGGTGTATACGTCAAAAAGAGCATAATTTTCGCAAATCAATAAGAGTGGCGAAGGTAAAACTAATTGGAATGTGCATTTGCAGCCCAGCGCCCCTTGACCGTGGCCGCCACCCGGTCGGCCGCCGCTGCCGCCGCCCCCGGCGGAGCCATCGAGCGCCGCCAGCGCCCCGAGCATCCCGGCAAGGTCCGCCTGGGATTCCTGCCCGAGGAGTGGTTCCAGTTCTTCTACAACAAGACTGGCGTCACCGGGCCCTACACCTTCGGCGTGGGCCTGATCACCTACCTCTGCTCCAAGGAGATCTACGTCATGGAGCACGAGTACTACAGCGGCCTGTCCCTCGGCATCATGGCCGTCATCGCCGTCAAGAAGCTCGGCCCGGTCATCGCCAAGTGGGCTGATGGCGAGATCGATGTGAGTATAAAGAGAATACCCTATATGAAGATGATTCCTGAACGAAGAAAAGTCTGATATTCCTAGAAAAACTTTAGTTAAAACATTAGAACTTGCAATTTTCTACATCTTTCTAATAGTTTCAAAAAAGGCTACCTTTAAAAAAGGTTTTTAATGACAAGTCTATAAAGAGAATACCCTATATGAAGATGATTCCTGAATGATGAAAAGTCTGATATCCCTAGAAAAATTTTAGTTAAAACATTAGAACTCTCATTTTTCTACATCTTTCCAATAGTTTTAAAAGGCTACATTTAAAAAAGGTTTTTAATGATATGTCTATAGAGAGAATACCCTATATTAAGATGATTCCTGAATGAAGAAAAGTCTGATATCCCTAGAAAAACTTTAGTTACAACATTAGAACTTTCATTTAGCTACATCTTTCTAATAGTTTCAAAAAAGGCTACATTTAAAAAAGGTTTTTAATAACATTTAAAAATCGTTGCAATTACCATTCTTCACTGTACAACTTGAAAAAAGAATTTCTCGTGGTTAAAGAGCTTAAAAATTCTTTTAAATTAAAGAAAGTTATAATCTTAAGGTCTCGAGTTCTTCTTACAAGCTCACAAAAAATCAAAAGCTTCCGAATAACCACAATCCAAATCCCCGAAATTTTGTTAGAATTAAAATATATTTTAAATTATATATTAAATTAGTTCAAGTCAGTACTAACCACTTAAAAGGGGAATTCACGCTTTTATCGCTTACCTATTCCCTTATTTTTGGACTAGTAAATTATATTTTTATATTACCCAACAATACCATAAGCCCTCTTTAACATGCCCCCTTAACCTCCATCAGAAACCAACTCTAATCACTTCCTATTTCCATCACAGAAAATCGAATCCGAGTGGAAGGAGGGCCGCGAGGCTGAGCTGAAGGTCTTGTCCGACGCCATCGAGGCCGAGAAGAAGGAGCAGTGGCGCGCCGACGGCGCCCTGCTGCTGATGGAGGCCAAGAAGGAGAACATTGCCTTGCAGCTGGAGGCCGCCTTCCGTGAGCGCGCCATGAATGTCTACTCGGAGGTGAAGCGCCGCCTCGACTACCAGGTGGAGTGCCGCCATGTCGAGCGTCGTCTCAGCCAGAAGCACATGGTCAACTGGATCACCAGCAACGTGCTGTCCAGCATCTCGCCCCAGCAGGAGAAGGAGACCCTCAACAAGTGCATCGCCGATCTGAGCGCTCTGGCCCTGCGCGTCAAGTCTGCCTAAACGATTCGAGTTTTAGTTGTTTAATTGTAAATTAAAACCCATTCGAGACGCTGGAACCATGAATATGCCCGCAAGATGATAAATCGATCCAATATATCTTCAAAATGTCCGTGTCTGAAAATATCTTTTTTGTGTGCAATATTGCGTTATATTTAAAGTGTTGTGTTTAAACTTAAGACTGCTTTTTGTGGATCACTTTGAAGTAATTTAGGGTTTCTGGTGTAGCAGATCGTAAGGCTAAAATGGTGAAATCATAAGAAAGCTGGTATCTTTTAGGCACCTTTATTTTTATTTAGGCAATAGATTAGTTACAAATCAGTCTTGTGCTGCACTTGCATCGTCTTCAAAGGCATCCGCCTCCACCTGCTCTCCCTGGAAATCGCCGAGAATTCCGAGGCGACGTACAGCTTGCAAATTTTGGATACAGTAATCCACATTGGTCACTATGCAAAGGGGTCGTTCGCCCTTGTAGTAACCTGTATTGTCGCGCAGATAGACAACATCTCTGGTGGCCAACCAGTGTTGCAGCTTCACGAAGCAAGGACACTGCCAGGGATTACCTTCGATGGCCACGCGTTTCAGGTTGGGAAAGCTCACGTTAACCTTGGACAGAAAGGTGAGGCGATTGTTGTCCACCAGGATTTCCTGCACGCTACTTAGGCTTTCCAGCACATCCAGATTGATCTCCTCCAGCAGATTGTGACCCAAATGCAGCTTCTGCAGGCGTCGCATGGGCGCAAACATCCGCACATCTAAGGACTTTATTTCGTTGTGACCCAGCCTTAGGTATTCCAAAAATGGCAGCGACGAGAAGGCCAACGGATGCAGCTGCTTTATATGATTGCCATTCAAGTTGAGCCTGCGCATGCGTGGCAAAGTGTTGCTTCCGAAGATCTGCTCCTCGAGGAACTCTAGGTTATTGTAGGACAGATCCAGAGTGTCCAGGTTCAGCAGGGCAGCAAAGGTACTCGTCCTGATTTCTAGGATGGCATTGTACTGCAAGTACAGCTTTCGCAGCGAGCCCAAGCCCACAAAGTGACCGGGACTAAGGCTGGCTATGCTATTCCTGGACACATCGAGCATTTGTAGTCTTGCCAGCACCCGGAATTGGTTGTCGAACAGCAGGCGGATGCGATTCCCTGAAAGATCTAGTTGCTGCAGGTGCAGCACAAAGTTCTGGACCGCTCCAAAAACATTGGGACGCAGTGCATCGAGTGCGTTCCGTGAGAGGTTGAGTATTCGCAGCTGGGAGAGCGGCTGAAAGGTTTCCTGGCCAATGGAGTTCAACCTGTTCCCGCTGAGCTGCAGTTCCAACAGACCGTGGAGTCCTCGAAAGGCGTTCACGTCCAACTGAAAAATAGATTTTCTTTTAGTTGGTCGGTTTTCTGCAATCATGTAAATTCAGTTTGTTTTTTTCTTTAATAAAAATGTTGCATCTGTAATTTCTATTTTAAAATCCCACGCTGTATTTTGAATTTATAGTTTCTCTTTATTTCCCCCAGATTAAATATCATAAAAAATTGTTTACAAAATGATTTTTCAAGTGTGAGATAAGACGTTTGCAAATATTTTGATCAGCTTTAAAATTAGAAACCATTTTCTCATTCTCTCTAATATTTTACTACTGTCATGTACACCCAAAAAAAAATCGATATAAAGCTTAGATCGATTTTACATTATTTAAGATCAAGAAGAAAAGAGTATTTCATGTAAAAACGATGAGTTTTGCATGTCTGAAATATACATGGCCATATCGATTTTACGGGAAAATGCTTGTTTTTTGTGTGTAAAGCTTTCCAATTCTAAATTCTAGCTTCAATAGATAAACATGAAATATTCAAATGTCATTTTACAACCCGGCAAAAAGGTATAGATCACCATGACCAATTTAACATCGGAAATGTAAACCTCACTAAGCACACAGTAACTATTGAAGTTCGATGTGGTTAACTGAAATCAAAATAAAGCTGAGCTGATCAATAGATTCCGGCTGATCCCACACAAAGTGAACATTAAAATGTTGAATTTAGAATTAATTTTTTTGAGATTGCTGATAAACTTACCTGTGCCAGTTGGTTGTTATTTAAAATCAACTCCTGCAACTGAGGACAGACCCCAAAAGTGGCATTTACCAAGCGATTGTGGCCCAGTTCCAGGCGATTGAGCAGCGGCATGTGGGGCAGATCGCACTGCCTCAAGGCATTGTGCGAAAAGTTCGCATAAATCAACTTCCTCAGATTGCCAAAAAAGTCCCGGTCCAGAAGCTCCATTTGATTGTGACTAAAATCGAGCCGCTGAAGCGCTGACTCAACCGCAAAGTGGCTTCCCTTTATGTCAGCAAGACCACAGCCACTGAGGTTCAGGTACCGCAGATTGGGCAGAATGGAAAAGCCGCTAGTATGAAGGTTTATTGGGGCTGCTGCTGTCAAATCCAATTCCACTAAGTTGGCCAAGTGATCTGCATTCTCGCCTGAAGAGATTTACATTTCAAAATCGTAGGGTTTTAGAAAAAATTTAAAAATAAAAACTTTTTTGTGGATAGGGATTTGAACTCTATTTATATTTAACCTACTCGTCCGTAAAATCGATATGGCCATGTAAATTTCAGGTCATGCAAAAAAAAGTAAGGTAAAATTTACCTACGTTTCATATCGATTATTTTTTGGGTGTGGGATTTCAGAACAAATTGGTTTTTGAATACCCAATTTACTTTAATTTTTTACTTGGGTGGGTGTTTTATACCCCATATTTTAAATTTTTTTTAGACCTTACCTGACCCCACCTCCAGTTCCGTTTGGACATTCCGTATAGAGAGCGTGTGCCAGTTTTCCGCTCCCAAATCCACTAGATCCTGCAGGGAAGCGATCTCATTGCACTGGTAATTCCGCCATCCAAGGGGCTCGCAGAGATCGGCGCCGCTCACATGGGGAAATCCCCCATAGAAGAGCCACAGAAAAAGCGGCAGAACCCAATTGGCAGTCAGCAACATTCCTGCTCCAGAGTTCGGCCTCAACTGAGGATCCGCGAACAACCACCGAATGCAAATGAAAATGCAAATCCAGTTTGCACAGAGGGGGGCGAACGGGGGCCCCTTAGAATGCCAAGCCGGTTTGGGGCGTCATCAATGGGATCTTGACCAGGGGCCGGCCACTCAACAGCTGTGAAATGCCTCCAAATCAAACACACACTTGTTTATCTTTCTCTATTGATAGGTACTTTCTATAACTCTTTAATAGTGGTTTACATACAGTATACGTTATATAATATCGGTTAATTACTTGACGCGCGATTATTGTGCTCTTGGAGAAAAAATATTATGTTCTGCTGCTATAGATACCTCATTCAGCAAGAGTGGTCTAGACATTTATCATAGCTCATATTATACAAATTACAGGAAAAATATTAAACCGAGAAAAACTCACTAACTTAGACTAAAACTTAGGAGAAAAAACGAGTAACAATCAAAAATTATCTAGAATCTATTTTAGATTATACATGTTTAAAGAGTATAAACCATCGAACGCACTTATTTTCGTTTTGTGCTTATGGATATTTTACTTGGAGGCTCTTAAAAATGCTCAGATTGGCGGATATTGAATATCTGGCTAACAAATTGTTATTCGGAAGCCAAAACTAAGCCAGAAAAATACTATTAAATTTAGTTTAACATTATATTGAAGCAATGGATATACATACATATATGGAGATATTTAAAGTTCATTCCTTACAAGCGAATATTTTACTAAACTGCTTTTCAAGAGCTCTTGGCTAAGATGCAAATATATATGTATCGCTTAAATTAATTAAGATCTTGTACTAGGTCTATTTTCACATCAATGGATTCTGTGTGTTTAGAGCGTTTTTCCCAGAAGACTTGCGACGGCAAATAAGATGGTTCTGCTAACTGAAAACTGGTATCTAAATCAGACTATAGTTACGGTTGGGTTTGTCATCTTGTTGCTGTTGTACAACGGCTGATAATGGGCACTCGATCCGTTCTTAACACTCTGACAGCCATTGGGATATCGCATTTTGACCACGTTTGGATTTTGGGCTAGCGAAGATGTCGACGAGGAGGAGGACGATGACGAGGATAGCGATCCGGTTGAAGATTTATTTTGCAGGGGCAGTGCCTCCCCGATCAGCGTTATCCTTACGGGCTTGTAGGCGTTGCCATTGGGCAAAGTCGGGGTGGTTTCCCATCCAATGGAGGAGCGTCTTGGGGTGTCGGGAAAAGCAGCCGCCAGCTGCTGATTATAGTTGGTCAGCGTGGTGGAAATAATGGTGTGCCGGCGGGTCTGGCTGAGAGCTGGACAGGATTTCTCCTGCTGCTGATGCTGCTGTTTCTCGTTGTGGCTGCTCTGGTGGTGGCGGATTATCGTGGTGGCTGCCAGCGTGGAGTCGTGCACGTGGAGCGTCGGAAAGTGCGTGGTATAACTGGTATATTCGGGCTTACTTCTGCGAACAGAGAAACGAGGATTAGCGGGATGTTCCGGGAAAATGTATTTATTTCTATAAAGAAACCATTAGCTTTGTCCATGCCATATAAGATTACAATTTTATAGAGAAGATGGGAAGGGATATCAAGTTTAGTTTTAACTAAACAAATATTTATAATTTTATATTGGCCAAATATGGAAAATTTCTTTTATAATTTAATTTCAATTTCCTGATAATTAACATAAGCTGAAAACGCTTTCGGAACTTTCAAGTTTTCTTAATAGAATTATAATAAGGATTCAAGCTGCATAAATATCTAAAAAAAATCCCCAAGTATGAATGGGTACTTATTCCCCGTAATAAATGTTTTTGTCACCCAATAAGAATGTTCTACAATTCATGACTCATCTGAATCATCAAGGTTTTACTTTACTTTCGACCCATCCCATCTTCTCGACGTGTTCTGGGTTATTTTTGTTAGTTTGCATTACCTTGGGACTCTATTTAATTGCCGCATGCAATTAAAACGTTTCACAAACAGTGTTAAATTTTCAGTGACAAATTAGTAACGTTCTTAGAGCTAAAGTTCGTAACTTGGATATCTTAGATATCTATTATTAAAGCTTATGCACATATCATTTTAAGTATGGTTATAGGTTGGTAAATGCTTTCGGGAACTATGTTTCTCAAGTGCAAGAGTTACAATTATCCATACAGTTATAGCTTAGGTGTAGTATACATATAAGATTGATGGCACAGAGCACAATGATGGCTAGGATGAAATCACAAAATAGTACCTGTTGCTCCCCAAATTGTAGTCTAAATAGCGGATTGTTAAAGATAAGAGAGGTGTTTGTGTGTGAGTTCGTGTTTTTATTCCATGGGAGCATTTTAGAGGCGGGTGTGGAAGAAAGAAATTTAGATGGGTTAATCGGGGCGAGATCTGGTCTATTGTTAGTCGGATCAAAAAATGCAAATTCCACCTCCTGTTGCTGCTGCCGAAGAGCTGAGGCTGCAGATTTTAGCTTTCAGCTGTAGCTACTGCAGAATCGGCCCTAATTAGACTGCTCCAATTGCAATTTGCTGCCATTAACGTCAAGAGCCGGCAAAAAGTGGCCAACTGATTTGCATGCCAGCGGAGCGTGAAGCCAGCTGAAACCGATTCCAGCAGCAACAGCCACCAGCAACTTGCAACACCAACTGGCCAGCAGCAACTACACACAAAAAATCAAATTATATTGAACCAGTACAAAGAAAAAGTGACATGAAAATGAACATTGAAAAATCTATTCTAATTAAAATTAAAAGAAAATTATTTACCAAACAATTGTGGAGAGTTTTTCTGTTAAAAAAAGTTCATTTATGTTTGAGAGCCCTTTTTATTTTCCCTTTAAAAATGAGTTTCCATATTAACTAATTAATTCCAATGTTAGTAATATCTTTTTTCCCCAGTGTATAATCACTAACAAGCAGCAACAGGCGGCATCGTTTTGTATTAGTTTTGTTAGTTTGCGGCCGCACAGCTGCGGTTGATGAAAAGCCCCCGAAATTACAAGTATTACACAAAATTACCGAAACACAAAACAAAAATGCAGAAAAAATACAGATAAATAATGCAGTAAAGTATAGTAAAGTATATGGCCGAAATTGAAACAAACATGAAAGTTTGCCTACCTGGACAAACCCTCCGCACCAATGGCAAGTGGTCGTGTCTGTGAAAGTGGAATCGGAATTGAAATAGTCGATAGCTTTCGGTTAGTCAATGTTGTGCAAACACATATGATCGGCCAGAGATATATACACATGGCCCGGAGGCCCAACTTACCCGCTCCGTTTGGGTGGCCATGCTGATGAGCTCCTTGCCCGGATCCCCGCCGGTTCCATTCGAAGCCTTCTGCCGCTTCTCGGCCTCCAATTGCTCGATGAGATCACGCTGCAGGCGGATGG